>NW_027330745.1:0-43359 GCF_022965805.1 Primulina eburnea
GAAAACAATCGTTCCTAGGCCTGCCATGCAACCTAACGACTTCTCTAAGCAACAAATCCGCAGTTGTTGAAGCTACATCGGTTTTATGACAAGTCTAGAATTGCCTATCTAGAGTAATCTATACCCCACAAACAAAATAGCATCCTACCCCTTCTTTGTCATAGGCACCCCCACAAATAAAGTCCATATGAAATGTCAATCCAAGTTTTTAAGACTCGGCACACAAAAGTTGTCCCAAAGTTTTGACAACCTTAGTTTGTCCATCCGTTTGAGGAATGACAAGTAGTAAAAACAACAATTTTGTGCCAAGTTTTGGCCCTAATAGAGTCTTCCAAAGTGAACTCAAGAAATTTAACATCGTCGACCAGAAACAATCAGTCCTAGGCATGCTGCAACTAACGAACTTCTCTAAGAACAAATCCGACGTTTGAAAGCATTCATCGGTTTATGAAAGCTATGACAATGTCCTATCTTAGATAATCTATCCCACAACAAACAAATAATCCCCACCCTTGCTGAGTGAGGCAAACCCCCAAAGAAAATGTCCATAGAAATTTCAATTCCAAGTTCTTTTTGAAGAATACACGCAAAGTGTTCAAAGTTCTATTTTGGCAACTTCAATTGTCCCATCCGTTGAGGATGACAAGTAGTAGAAAAACAAATTTGTGCCGAGTTTAGCCCATAAAGTCTTTAAAAGGTAAATAAAGAATTAACATAGCAGCGACCAGAAAAAAATTTTATTTTTATTTTATCTCGGTGGTTTGTGGTGGGTGGGTGGTGTGGGGGGGTGTGGGGGGTCGTCGGTGTTGTGTGGGGGTGGGGGGAGGGTGTTGGGGTTGTGGGGTGTTTTGTGGTGGTTGTGGGGTGGTGGGGGGGGTTGTTTGTGGGGTTTTTATGGGGTTTGGGGGGGGTTGGGTGGTGTGGCGGTGGGTGGTGTGGGTGTCTTGGTCTGCGGGGGGTGTGGGGGGTCGGGGGGTTTTTGGTTCGGGGTGGTGTCTGGGGGGCGTCTGGTGCGGGGTTGGGTTGTGGGTGGTGTTGGGTTGTGTGTGGGTTGGGGGTGTGGGTGGTGGGGTGGGGGGTGTTTGTTGTGTTTGGGGGGGGGGGGGGGGTTGGGGTGTTGGGGGTTTTGGGTTCGGTTGTTGGGGGGGGGGTGGGGGGTGGTGGCTGGGGGTGGTGGGGGGGGGGGGGTGTGGGTGGTGGGGGGGGGGTGGGGGGTGGGTGGCGGGGTGGGGGGGTTGTGTGGCGGTGGGGTTGTGTGGGGGGGGGGTGGTGGGGGGGGGGGTGGGGGGGGTGGGGGGTGGGGGGTTGGGGTTGGTAGTTGGGTGGGGGGTGTGGGGGGTGGGGGTGGGGTGGGGGGGGGGGGGGGGGGGGTGGGGTGGGGGGGGGGGGGGGGTGGGGGGGGGTGGGGGGGGGTGGGTGGGGGGTGGGGGTGTGTGGGGGTGGGTTTGGGTGTGGTTGGTGGGGTTTGGTGGTGTGGGGTGATGGGCGGTTTGGGTGGGGGGTGGGGTTGTTGGTGGTTGGGGGTGTGGTTGGGGGGTGTGGTGGGCGTGGGGGTTGGGGTTGGGGTTGGGGGGGTGTGGGGTGTGCTTGTGGGGTCGGGCTGCGTGGTGGGGGAGGGGGTGGGTGTGGTGGGTGGGGGGGTTGGTGGTGCTTGTGGGTGTGTGGGGTGGTTGGGGTGGGTTGTGGGGGCGTTTGTGGTGGCTGGTTGTGGGTTTTGGGGGTGGGGTGGGTGGGGGTGGGGTGGGGTTTTGTTTGTTTTTCTGGGTAGCGAGGCGCGTGCTGGTTGTCGCTCGGCTCGGGCGGGTGTTGGGGGGGTTTGTGGGTTTGTCGATCGACGGTGTGTTGGTGGTTGGTTTGCTTTGGGGTGTGGGGGGGGGGTGGTTTTTTTGTTTTTGGTTTAGTGTGTGGTCTGGGGGTGGCTTGGGTGGGGGATGTGTGTGGCGTGGTGGGGTCATTGTTCGGTGTTTTGTGGATTGTTGGTTTTTTTTTGGTGGGGTGTTGTGTGGGGATGGGGGGTGGTGGTGGGGTGTTGGTTGTGGGGGTGGGATGTTGGGGGGTGCTGGGGGTGTGGGGGGGGTGTGTGGGTGTGTGTTCGGGGTGGTGGGAGTGGTGGTGGGTGGGTGTTTGTTTTTGGTTTGGGTTGGTGTGTTTGGGTGGGGGGGGGTGTGTTTTTGTGGGGTGTCTGTGGGTTGGGGTTGTGTGGGGGGCTGGGGTGTTGGTTGTGTTCTCGGTTGGCGGGGCTTTGTCGGGGCGCGTTGGCGGGTTGTGTGTGGTTGGGGGTTTTGTGTGGGGGTTGGGTGTTGTGGTTTCGGGGGTGGGTGTGGGGGGGGTTGTTTTCGGGGGGGTGGTGGTGGTTGGTTTTGGTGTGTTGTCGTTGGTCGTTGGTGGGGCGTTGGGGGGTGCTTTGGTTTGGTGGGGGGGTGTTGGGGTCGGGGGGGTGGGTGGTGGTGGTGGGGCTTGGTGGGTTTTGTGGTGGGGTGGGCGTTGTTGGTGTGTGTGGTCGGGGTTTGTGGTGCTGCGTTTGGCGTTGGTTGCTGTGGTTGGGTGGAGGCTGTGGGTCGGTTTGGGGTGGGGTGTTGTGCTGTTGTGCGTTTGGGGCGGGGGGCTTGTTGTTGTGTTGGGTTGGGTTGTGGGGGCTGGGTTTGGGGGGGCTGGGGGTTGTGCGGGTTTGGGTGGGTTTTGGGGTGGGTGGGGGTGGTGGTTGTGGTGTGTTGCGGGGTGGGGTTGGGGTTTGTGTGGGTTCCTCGTGGGGTGGGTGTTCGGGGTGGGTGTGGGGGGTAGGGGGTGTTCGGGGGGGGGTGGGGTGTTGTTGGGGGGTTTTTGGTTGGTTTTGGGTGGGGTTGGGGTGGTGGGGGGGGGTTGGTTTTTGGTGTTGGTGTGGGCTTGGTGGGTTGGGGGTTGGGGCGTGGTGATGGGGGTTTTGGGGGTTGTGGGTGAGTGTTGGTGTGGGTCGTGTGGGGGGGGGTTGGTTGGGGGTGTGGGGTTTTGGGTTTGGGTTTGGGGTGGGTTTGGGGTTGTGGTGGGGTGTGGGGCGTGGGGGCTGTGGTGTGGGTGCGGTGTGGGTGTGTGGTGCTGGGGGTGTGTGGGGGGTGGTGGTGGGTGTTGTTTTGGGGGGTTGTGGGCTCTTGTGTGTGGGGGGGGTGGGGTGTTTGGCGGAGGTGGGCGGGTTTCGGGGGTTTGGGGTCGTGTGGCTCTTTGTGGGGGTTGTGGGGTGGGGGGTGTGGCGGTGTTGTGGGTTGGCGAGGGGGTTGGGGTGTGTGGGGTGGTAGTTTGGGGGTGTTTCTTGGGGTGTTGGTGGTGTTTGTGGGGTGTGGGGTTTCGGTCGGGGGGTGGGTTGTTGTGGGTTGGTTGTTGGTTGTGGAGTGTTGTGAGGGGCTTGTTTTTTGTGTGTTTGTGGTGGTGGGGTGTGTGTGGGTTTGGTGGGGTCGGTTGGGTTGGGTGTGTTTTTGTTGTTGTGTGGTGTTTGTGGTGGGGGTGGTTGTTTGCTGGGGGGGGGGTTGGGGGGGTTTGTTTGTGTTTTTTCGTCGGTGTTGGGGGGGCTTTGGGTTTGGTTGTGTTGTGTGTTGGGGTGTGTGGTGGGTTGGTGGGGTGTTGTGTCTTGTGTGGTTGGGTCGTCTGGTGTTGTGGTGGGTGGGTGGGGCTGCCTGGTGTTGGTGTTGCTTTTGTTGCTGTGGGTTGTTGGTGGTTTGTGTTGGGTGGGTGGCGGGGTTGGTGTGTTGTCGTTTTTGGGTGGGGTTTGGTGTGTTGTTTTTGGGTTTGTGTGCGGGGTTGTGGGGGTGGGTTGTGGTTGTGTGTTTGTGGGTGGGGGTGTGGGGGTGGGGGGTGTTGGGGTGGTTCGTGGGGTGGTGGGGTGTGCGGGTGCGGGGGTTTGGTTGCGCTGTGTTTTGTGTGCGGTTGGTGTGCCGGGGGGCGTTGTGTTTGTGGGTTGGGTGTGTGTGGTTGTGGTTGTGGTGTTTGGTGTTTGGGGTTTTTGGGTTTTGCGGTTGTGGTGTGGGGGGTGTTGGGGGTGTGGGGGTGTTTGGGTGGTGGGGTTTTGTGTGGGTTTGTTTGGGGGGTGGTGTGTTGTGGTGGTGGGGTTGTTGTTGTGCCTTTGGTGTGGTCTGTGGTGGTTGGCTGGGGGTTGTCGTGGGCTTGTGGTGTTTTTGGGGGGTGGGGGTTGGTTGGTGTGGGTTTTTTTTTTGCGTGGTGTGTTGGGGTGTTGTGTTTGGGGGGTGGGTTATGGGTTGGGTTTTGTGGTGTGGTTTGTGGGGTGGTGTGTTGGTTTTGTGTGTTGGGGTTTGGTTGGCTTTGTGGGTGGGGGTGTGTGGGGTTTTGTGGGGTGTGGTTTTTGTTGTTGTGGGGTTTGGGTTGGTTGGGTTTGGTTTTTTTGTTTGTTGTGGGTTGGGTGTTTTGTTTGGTGGGTGTGTTTGTTTGGTTGGGTGTGTGTTTAGTGGGTGCGGTGTTGTTTTGTTGGGTGTTTGTTGTTGGTTGCTGGGGGGGGTGTTTGGTGTGGGGTGGGTGTTTTGTAGTGGTTGTTTTTGTGTTGTTGGTTGGTCCTAGGCATGCCATGCAATCTAATGTTTCTCTAAAGACAAATCCGCAATGTTTGAAGCATCATCGGTTTTATGACAAGCTATAAATGTGCCGTCTTGAGAATCTATCCACAACAACAAAAATAGAATCCCTCCCTTCTTAGTCTAGGCACCCCAAAATACAGTCCATAGAAATGTCAATCCAAGTTCTTTTTAAGAATAGCACGCAAAAGTTTCCAAGTTCTATTGAACAACTTCAGTTTGTCCATCCGTTTGAGGAATGACAAGTAGTAGAAAACAACAATTTTGTGCCAAGTTTAGCCCATAAAGTATTCCAAAAGTAACTCAAGAATTTAACATCGCGATCAGAAACAATAGTCCTAGGCATGCCATGCAACCTAACGACTTCTCTAAAGAACAAATCCGCAATGTTTTGAAGCATCAGTCGTTTATGACAAGCTATAAAATGTGCCTTCTTAGAGAATCTATACACAACAACAAAAATAGAATCCTACCCTTCTTAGGTCCTAAGGCAACCCAAAATAAAGTCCACAGAAATGTCAATCCAAGTTCTTTTTAAGAATAGCACGCAAAAGTGTTCCCAAAGTTCTATTGACAACTTCAGTTTGTCCATCCGTTTGAGGATGACAAGTAGTAGAAAACAACAATTTTGTGCCAAGTTTAGCCCATAAAGTATTCCAGAAGTAGCTCAAGAATTTAACATCGTGACCAGAAACAATAGTCTTAGGCATGCCATGCAATCTAACGACTTCTCTAAAGAACAAATCCGCAATGTTTGAAGCATCATCGGTTTTATGACAAGCTATAAATGTGCCGTCTTAGAGAATCTATCCACAACAACAATAATAGAATCCCTACCCTTCTTAGTTCTAGGAAACCCCAAAATAAAGTCCACAGAAATGTCAATCCAAGTTCTTTTTAAGAATAGCACGCAAAAGTGTTCCCAAAGTTCTATTGGCAACTTCAGTTTGTCCATCCGTTTGAGGATGACAAGTAGTAGAAAACAACAATTTTGTGCCAAGTTTAGCCCATAAAGTCTTCCAAAAGTAACTTCAAGAATTTAACATCGCGACCAGAAACAATAAGTCCTAGGCATGCCATGCAACCTAACGACTTCTCTAAAGAACAAATCCGCAATGTTTGAAGCATCATCGTTTTATGACAAGCTATAAAATGTGCCATCTTAGAGAATCTATACACAACAACAAAAATAGAATCCCTACCCTTCTTAGTCCTAGGCAACCCCAAAATAAAGTCCATAGAAATGTCAATCCAAGTTCTTTTTAAGAATAGCACGCAAAAGTGTTCCCAAAGTTCTATTGACAACTTCAGTTTGTCCATCCGTTTGAGGATGACAAGTAGTAGAAAACAACAATTTTGTGCCAAGTTTAGCCCATAAAGTATTCCAAAGTAGCTCAAGAATTTAACATCGTGACCAGAAACAATAGTCCTAGGCATGCCATGCAACCTAACGACTTCTCTAAAGAACAAATCCGCAATGTTTGAAGCATCGTCGTTTTATGACAAGCAATAAAATGTGCCTTCTTAGAGAATCTATCCACAACAACAAAAAAAGAATCCCTACCCTTCTTAGTCCTAGGCAACCCCAAATAAAGACCATAGAAATGTCAATCCAAGTTCTTTTTAAGAATAGCACGCAAAAGTGTTCCCAAAGTTCTATTGGCAACTTCAATTTGTCCATCCGTTTGAGGATGACAAGTAGTAGAAAACAACAATTTTGTGTCCAGGTTTAGCCCATAAAGTCTTCTAAAAGTAACTAAAGAATTTAACATCGCGACCAGAAACAATAGTCCTACGCATGCCATGCAACCTAACGATTTCTCTAAAGAACAAATCGGCAATGTTTGAAGCATCATCGGTTTTATGACAAGCTATAAAATGTGCCGTCTTAGAGAATCTATCCACAACAACAAAAATAGAATCCTCCCCTTCTTAGTCCTAGGCAACCCCAAAATGAAGTCCATAGAAATGTCAATCCAAGTTCTTTTTAAGAATAGCACGCAAAAGTGTTCCCAAAGTTCTATTGGCAACTTCATTTTATCCATCCGTTTGAGGATGACAAGTAGTAGAAAACAACAATTTTGTGTCAAGTTTAACCCATAAAGTCTTCTAAAAGTAACTCAAGAATTTAACATCGCGACCAGAAACAATAGTCCTAGGCATGCCATGCAATCTAACGATTTCTCTAAAGAACAAATCCGCAATGTTTGAAGCATCATCGGTTTTATGACAAGCTATAAAATGTGCCGTCTTAGAGAATCTATCCACAACAACAAAAATAGAATCCTCCCCTTCTTAGTCCTAGGCAACCCCAAAATGAAGTCCATAGAAATGTCAATCCAAGTTCTTTTTAAGAATAGCACGTAGAAGTGTTCCCAAAGTTCTATTGACAACTTCAGTTTGTCCATCCGTTTGGGGATGACAAGTAGTAGAAAACAACAATTTTATGCTAAGTTTAGCCCATAAAGTCTTCCAAAAGTAACACAAGAATTTAACATCACGAACAGAAACAATAGTCTTAGGCATGCCATGCAACCTAACGACTTCTCTATAGAACAAATCCGCAATGTTTGAAGCATCATTGCTTTCATTACAAGCTATAAAATGTGCCATCTTATAGAATCTATCCACAACAACAAAAATATAATCCCTACCCTTCTTAGTCCTAGGCAACCCCAAAATAAAGTCCACAGAAATGTCAATCCAAGTTCTTTTTAAGAATAGCACGCAAAAGTGTTCCCAAAGTTCTATTGACAACTTCAGTTTGTCCATCCGTTTGAGGATGACAAGTAGTAGAAAACAACAATTTTGTGACAAGTTTAGCCCATAAAGTATTCCAGAAGTAGCTCAAGATGTGACACCCCGATCCTCTTTTAAAATAAATACGCAGCGGAAATAAAATTTTCTCTTTAAAATATACGGAAGGAGTTTCAAAATACATTTCATCAAATATCTTTACAAAATAAATACATGATCATTTAAATGACATAACAAAAACAAAACATCATTCCTATGATCATGCCAAAATCCTCCTTCCAACGGTGTATGCATATGACCCCCAATCTACAGTCAACGTCCCGGGGCACCACTCTGATCTGCATCACATGAAAATAACTGGAATGAGAATAAATCTCAGCAAGTGGAACTCTTATATAACAATGAACAATAACTCTGTAAAACATCTCTTTGAAATCATAAATACCATCAACTCTGAAACATAAACTCTGAATATCAATAACATAGCAATAGCATATAAAATATGATGGTATTTCTCTTTTGCTCTGGGGATTGATATCAATAGTATCTCTGCTCTGGGGTGCTCGTATCCCAAATCGATATAAATACCGATAACTCTGAGGGATATAAGCCTATAGGCGATGATCATCTAATATTGCATGCAATCTCTGACTATGTATTTATCAATCCGAAAACATTTAAACTCTTCTCTGGTTTTAACAATCACTTTGAACTCTATATATCTCTTTGTATTCCCTTTAATCAATAATGAGACATACAATGCCTCCAATACATATAACAATACATACTATGGATCAAATTAAAGGGAATAACACAATAAACTCTTTGAAACACATACATATATAATCATGTGAGCAAAAGGAATGAATTTCCACTTACAAACCACAACAAACACCTCAACTTAGCTCTTGATCACCACCTACAACAAATAATCCACAAATAACACCAATATCAACTAAATATCCAAGATTACAAGCTAAATAATCCATAAATCCACATAAACAACCGACCTAAACAACTCTTAATTTACAACCTTAACAGAATCGCACCAAAAGCTTACCCAAGCTTCCTAGCACCAAGGAGAACGTCGATCTCAAGTCGAAATTCCAAACAAACGCCTGAATCGAATATAGGAAAGGAAAGAAATGACTGAAAACCCTAGAAATGGAGAGAATTTCGAAATGAAAAGAGGAAAGAATGAAGTCAAATCCATCAAAAAGGTACTATAAATCTCGACCATACCTCTACTGTTCATCACCGCGGGTGCGCCAACACAAAGGCCGCGGGTGCGCTGAGCTTTCGGCAGTCCACAAAATTCCTGAACCACAGACACCGCGGGTGCGGCACTGCAAGCACCGCGGGTGCGCTACACACCGCGGGTGCGGTCACTGCATCACCGCGGGTGCGGTGATGCTACGGCCCTCCAACACAAAAACTGCACAGTACACCGCGGGGGCACTCCAGTTAAGAGCGCGGGTGCACTCAAGCCACGGCCAAGCACTATTCCCATGCAACTAGAATCGATCCGAAACTCTGAAACGAACAACCAACATCAACTAACACCTCAAGACAATAAAACTAACAATACTATAGCCCAAAAATACAACTCTGAACATCTAATCAAATATCCCAAATAACAAACGAAACTTAAATCGTACCGTACACCGGGCTCGGCTATTACAATCTCCCCCCCTTAAGGGAATTTCGTCCGCGAAATTGACGTCACGGCACGAACAACTCAGGATACTTCTCTCTCATCTCATCCTCTGGTTCCCACGTAGCCTCCTCTATCAAATGGTTCCTCCAAAGAACTTTGACAATGCCGATCTCTTTGCTCCTCAGAACTCTAACTGTGCGATCCAAAATCTGAATCGGAATCTCTTGATATGTCAAATTCGGCGTCAAGTCCAATGGCTCATGGCGTAGAACATGGGAAGGATCTGCAACATACTTCCTGAGCATCGAAACGTGAAACACATTATGAACTCTGTCAAGATCTGGAGGTAGGGCTAATCTGTAGGCTCGATCGCCAACTCTGTCCAATATCTCGAATGGACCAATAAATCTAGGACTCAACTTGCCCTTCTTGCCAAATCGCATCACACCCTTGAGAGGTGCTATCTTCAGAAACACATGGTCGCCAACCTCGAACTGCAAAGGTCTGCGACGAACATCTGCATAGCTCTTCTGTCTAGACTGGGCAGTCTTCATCCTTTCTCTGATAACAGCAACAACATCAGCAGTCTGCTGGACCAACTCTGGTCCCAACATCTTCCTCTCACCAACCTCGTCCCAATACAAGGGAGACCTGCACTTCCTGCCATAAAGTGCCTCATACGGTGCCATGCCAATCGTCGCCTGGTAGCTATTATTGTAAGTGAACTCAACCAAAGGCAACAAAGAATCCCAGCTACCTGGAAAGTCAATAGTACAAGCTCTGAGCATATCCTCAAGAATCTGAATGACTCTCTCTGACTGACCATCACTCTGAGGATGATAGGCTGTACTGAACGCTAATCGCGAACCCATAGCTCTGTGCAAACTCTTCCAAAACTCTGAAGTAAATCTGGGGTCACGATCAGACACGATCGACACAGGGACACCATGAAGTCTGACAATCTCTGCTATGTAGTCCTCGGCATACTGGTTCATCGAATACGTCGTCTTGACTGGAAGAAAGTGCGCTGACTTAGTCAATCTATCAACGATAACCCAAATAGAATTGAAACCTCTCCGCACTCTGGGAAGACCAGTCACGAAATCCATCGTAATATGCTCCCACTTCCACTGAGGAATCGGCAACGACAACAATGTCCCAGCAGGTCTCTGGTGCTCAATCTTCACCTGCTGACAAGTAAGGCACTGAGAAATGAACACGGCAACATCCTTCTTCATACCTGGCCACCAGTAGAGTCGACGAAGATCCTGATACATCTTCGTACTGCCTGGATGAATCGAATACGGCGCGGTATGAGCCTCTGTCAGAATATCTCTACGAATATCATCGCCAACAGGAACACAAATACGACCTCTGAAAGTCACCAAACCATCACCATTCAAGGCGAACTCTGAATTACCTCTAATCTCTGCTTTATCTCTCAACTCTGTCAACTGAACATCAGTCGACTGCTCTCTACGGATCCTGTCCGTCAATGAAGATCGAATAACTAACGCTGAAAGACGAGCAATGGTGCCTGGAATCACCAGATCAATATCCTCTCTCTGCAAATCCATCAGCAACGGTCTCTGAATCAAAGAACTCAATGAAACACTCGACTTGCGGCTTAAAGCATCAGCCACAACATTCGCCTTCCCTGGGTGATAACTGATAGTCACATCGTAATCCTTGACAAGCTCTAACCACCTCCTCTGTCGCATATTGAGCTCTTTCTGCGAGAACAGATACTTCAAACTCTTGTGGTCTGTGAAGATCTCACACTTTTCGCCATACAGATAATGTCTCCAAATCTTAAGGGCGAAAACCACAGCTGCTAGCTCCAAATCGTGCGTCGGATAATTCTTCTCATAATCCTTCAACTGGCGAGAAGCATAGGCAATGACCTTACCTCTCTGCATCAACACTGCACCGAGACCCTTCTTCGACGCATCGGTAAAGACCACAAAATCCTCTGAACCACTGGGCAATGCGAGAATAGGAGCTGACGTCAATCTATCCTTCAACTCCTGAAATGCGCTCTGGCAATCTATAGACCACTCGAACTTCACAGTCTTCCTTGTCAGATTGGACAATGGCAGGGCAATCTTGGAAAAATCCGAAATGAAACGACGATAATAACCCGCCAACCAAGGAAACTGCGTACCTCTGAAACAGTCGTAGGAATAGGCCACTTCTGAATCGCCTCTATCTTCATCGGATCAACAGCAATGACATCCCTCGAAACGACATGGCCTAGAAAAGAAATCTGATCCAGCCAAAACTCACACTTCTTCAACTTAGCAAACAACCTCCGCTCTCTCAGCAACTGGAGAACAACTCTGAGATGCTCTGAATGAAGCTCTCTGGTCTTGGAATAGATCAAGATATCGTCGATAAAGACAATGACGAAGCTATCCAAATACGGCTTGAACACACGGTTCATCAGGTCCATGAAAACAGAAGGGGCATTGGTCAAACCAAAAGACATCACGAGAAACTCATAGTGACCATACCTGGTCCTGAAAGCCGTCTTAGGGATATCAGACTCCCTAACCTTCAACTGATGGTAGCCAGACCGAAGATCAATCTTCGAGAAAACAGTGGCACCCTGGAGTTGGTCAAATAGATCGTCAATCCGTGGCAACGGATACTTGTTCTTGATCGTCACTTTGTTGAGCTCTCTGTAATCGATACACAGACGCAAAGACCCGTCCTTCTTCTTAACAAATAGAACCGGAGCTCCCCAAGGCGAAGAACTCGGACGAATAAAACCCTTATCTAGAAGATCCTGCAACTGCGTCTTCAACTCTTTCATCTCGGTAGGAGCCATCCTATACGGAGCCTTAGAAATAGGAACCGTACCTGGAGCAAGATCAATAACAAACTCTACATCCCTATCCGGCGGCAAACCCGGAACATCATCCTCAAACACATCCGCAAACTCTCTCACCACATCAATATCATCAATATTCAACTTAATCAGTCTATCCATATCCACAACAGATGCTAGAAAAACATCACAACCTCTACACAATAGCCTCTCAGCATCAAGACACGAAATAAAAGGAAGGACCAGCGAAGTACCGGAGCTGGCGAGAACTCCTCCCTGGCCATCATCTTCCTTAGTCATCGAAAAGATACGACCCTGCACCTTCTCCTGGCTAGCTCCCTTAGGACAATCTCTGGAAATATGGCCTGGCATGCCACAACGATAGCAAGAACGAGTGCCAAATCTACACTCTCCACGATGAGGTCTGCCACACTTGGGACACAAAGATCTCTCAGAATCAGACGGAGCAACTGGCGCTGAAGGTGGCCTAGGACTCTGATCCACCTTGCCCTTCCCTTTGAATCGATCTCTGCCACGCTGACCTGAACTCTGGCCTCTTTGAACACTAGCCTGGTGCCTCGCCCTGTCTCTCCCTGGCGATATCCTTCTCGTCCTGCTCTGCTAGCAACGCCTTGGACACAATCTCCTTGAAAGTCACAGCCTTGGACATATTGATATCACGCCTGATCTCCGCTCTAAGGCCTCGAATGAAGTGAGCGCCTTTATCTTTATCACTCGTAGCAATGTACGGAGCAAATAGGCAACCCTCCTCGAACCTGAGAATATACTCGTCCACATTCAAGCTCCCCTGACGAAGCTCCAAGAACTCTGTAACCTTCCTCGCTCGCAGTGCATCAGGAAAGTACTTGTCGTAGAAAAGCTCAGTAAACTCAGACCACTTCAAAGTAGAAACATCAATGCCAACCTTGGTCGCATTCCACCACAAACGTGCAGCTTTAACCAGCATGAAAACAGCACAACTGATACGGTCTCTGTCCTCATAGTGGAGATGATCAAAAATCGCCTCCAAAGCCTTGACCCACTCTACTGCAGCTAAAGGATCGGAGCTGCCTGGAAACTCGGGTGGATCCATCCTCTTAAACGCAGAAAAGATAGCATCAGAACCAACTGCTACTGGAGCAACCTGCCCCCTACCTTGGCCTCTGCCCTGGCCTGCTCCTTGCAGTCTAAGCAACTGCTGGATCTGCTCACTGTGAACCTTAGCCTGCTCCTTCAGTAACTTGCCGAACTCGTCGACAACTCTCGAGGACGAACTATCCTCCCCCTCTGACGCCTTACGCTTAGGAGGCATCCTCTACTCTACAATGCTCACAAGACACCAATCAATACAAAACAATAGATAGATGCAAAGAAAACATACCCGGACAGTTGAAAGTAGACGAAGTCATATGCATTGGTCCGAAGAAAACACCGCTCTGATACCACTTAATGTGACACCCCGATCCTCTTTTAAAATAAATACGCAGCGGAAATAAAATTTTCTCTTTAAAATATACGGAAGGAGTTTCAAAATACATTTCATCAAATATCTTTACAAAATAAATACATGATCATTTAAATGACATAACAAAAACAAAACATCATTCCTATGATCATGCCAAAATCCTCCTTCCAACGGTGTATGCATATGACCCCCAATCTACAGTCAACGTCCCGGGGCACCACTCTGATCTGCATCACATGAAAATAACTGGAATGAGAATAAATCTCAGCAAGTGGAACTCTTATATAACAATGAACAATAACTCTGTAAAACATCTCTTTGAAATCATAAATACCATCAACTCTGAAACATAAACTCTGAATATCAATAACATAGCAATAGCATATAAAATATGATGGTATTTCTCTTTTGCTCTGGGGATTGATATCAATAGTATCTCTGCTCTGGGGTGCTCGTATCCCAAATCGATATAAATACCGATAACTCTGAGGGATATAAGCCTATAGGCGATGATCATCTAATATTGCATGCAATCTCTGACTATGTATTTATCAATCCGAAAACATTTAAACTCTTCTCTGGTTTTAACAATCACTTTGAACTCTATATATCTCTTTGTATTCCCTTTAATCAATAATGAGACATACAATGCCTCCAATACATATAACAATACATACTATGGATCAAATGAAAGGGAATAACACAATAAACTCTTTGAAACACATACATATATAATCATGTGAGCAAAAGGAATGAATTTCCACTTACAAACCACAACAAACACCTCAACTTAGCTCTTGATCACCACCTACAACAAATAATCCACAAATAACACCAATATCAACTAAATATCCAAGATTACAAGCTAAATAATCCATAAATCCACATAAACAACCGACCTAAACAACTCTTAATTTACAACCTTAACAGAATCGCACCAAAAGCTTACCCAAGCTTCCTAGCACCAAGGAGAACGTCGATCTCAAGTCGAAATTCCAAACAAACGCCTGAATCGAAGATAGGAAAGGAAAGAAATGACTGAAAACCCTAGAAATGGAGAGAATTTCGAAATGAAATCCATCAAAAAGGTACTATAAATCTCGACCATACCTCTACTGTTCATCACCGCGGGTGCGCCAACACAAAGGCCGCGGGTGCGCTGAGCTTTCGGCAGTCCACAAAATTCCTGAACCACAGACACCGCGGGTGCGGCACTGCAAGCACCGCGGGTGCGCTACACACCGCGGGTGCGGTCACTGCATCACCGCGGGTGCGGTGATGCTACGGCCCTCCAACACAAAAACTGCACAGTACACCGCGGGGGCACTCCAGTTAAGAGCGCGGGTGCACTCAAGCCACGGCCAAGCACTATTCCCATGCAACTAGAATCGATCCGAAACTCTGAAACGAACAACCAACATCAACTAACACCTCAAGACAATAAAACTAACAATACTATAGCCCAAAAATACAACTCTGAACATCTAATCAAATATCCCAAATAACAAACGAAACTTAAATCGTACCGTACACCGGGCTCGGCTATTACACAAGAATTTAACATCGTGACCAGAAACAATAGTCCTAGGCATGCCATGCAACCTAACGACTTCTCTAAAGAACAAATCCGCAATGTTTGAAGCATCATCGGTTTTATGACAAGCTATAAATGTGCCGTCTTAGAGAATCTATCCACAACAACAAAAATAGAATCCCTACCCTTCTTAGTTCTAGGAAACCCCAAAATAAAGTCCATAGAAATGTCAATCCAAGTTCTTTTTAAGAATAGCACGCAAAAGTGTTCCCAAAGTTCTATTGGCAACTTCAATTTGTCCATCCGTTTGAGGATGACAAGTAGTAGAAAACAACAATTTTGTGTCCGGTTTAGCCCATAAAGTCTTCTAAAAGTAACTGAAGAATTTAACATCGCGACCAGAAACAATATCCTAGGCATGCCATGCAATCTAACGATTTCTCTAAAGAACAAATCCGCAATGTTCGAAGCATCATCGGTTTTATGACAAGCTATAAAATGTGCTGTCTTAGAGAATCTATCCACAACAACAAAAATAGAATCCTCCCCTTCTTAGTCCTAGGCAACCCCAAAATGAAGTCCATAGAAATGTCAATCCAAGTTCTTTTTAAGAATAGCACGCAAAAGTGTTCCCAAAGTTCTATTGGCAACTTCATTTTATCCATCCGTTTGAGGACGACAAGTAGTAGAAAACAACAATTTTGTGCCAAGTTTAGCCCATAAAGTCTTCTAAAAGTAACTCAAGAATTTAACATCGCGACCAGAAACAATAGTCCTAGGCATGCCATGCAATCTAACGATTTCTCTAAAGAACAAATCCGCAATGTTTGAAGCATCATCGATTTTATGACAAGCTATTAAAATGTGCCGTCTTAGAGAATCTATCCACAACAACAAAAATAGAATCCTCCCCTTCTTAGTCCTAGGCAACCCCAAAATAAAGTCCACAGAAATGTCAATCCAAGTTCTTTTTAAGAATAGCACGTAGAAAGTGTTCCCAAAGTTCTATTGACAACTTCAGTTTGTCCATCCGTTTGGGGATGACAAGTAGTAGAAAACAACAATTTTGTGCGAAGTTTCGCCCATAAAGTCTTCCAAAAGTAACACAAGAATTTAACATCACGAACAGAAACAATAGTCTTAGGCATGCCATGCAACCTAACGACTTCTCTAAAGAACAAATCCGCAATGTTTGAAGCATCATTGGTTTTATGACAAGCTATAAAATGTGCCATCTTAGAGAATCTATCCACAACAACAAAAATATAATCCCTACCCTTCTTAGTCCTAGGCAACCCCAAAATAAAGTCCAGAGAAATGTCAATCCAAGTTCTTTTTAAGAATAGCACGCAAAAGTGTTCCCAAAGTTCTATTGACAACTTCAGTTTGTCCAACCGTTTGAGGATGACAAGTAGTAGAAAACAACAATTTTGTGCCAAGTTTAGCCCATAAAGTCTTCCAAAAGTAACTCAAGAATTTAACATCGCGACCAGAAACAATAGTCCTAGGCATGCTATGCAACCTAACGACTTCTCTAAAGAACAAATCCGCAATGTTTGAAGCATCATCGTTTTATGACAAGCTATAAAATGTGCCTTCTTAGAGAATCTATACACAACAACAAAAATAGAATCCCTACCCTTCTTAGTCCTAGGCAACCCCAAAATAAAGTCCATAGAAATGTCAATCCAAGTTCTTTTTAAGAATAGCACGCAAAAGTGTTCCCAAAGTTCTATTGACAACTTCAGTTTGTCCATCCGTTTGAGGATGACAAGTAGTAGAAAACAACAATTTTGTGCCAAGTTTAGCCCATAAAGTCTTCCAAAAGTAACTCAAGAATTTAACATCGCGACCAGAAACAATAGTCCTAGGCATGCCATGCAACCTAACGACTTCTCTAAAGAACAAATCCGCAATGTTTGAAGCATCATCGTTTTATGACAAGCTATAAAATGTGCCTTCTTAGAGAATCTATACACAACAACAAAAATAGAATCCCTACCCTTCTTAGTCCTAGGCAACCCCAAAATAAAGTCCATAGAAATGTCAATCCAAGTTCTTTTTAAGAATAGCACGCAAAAGTGTTCCCAAAGTTCTATTGACAACTTCAGTTTGTCCATCCGTTTGAGGATGACAAGTAGTAGAAAACAACAATTTTGTGCCAAGTTTAGCCCATAAAGTATTCCAGAAGTAGCTCAAGAATTTAACATCGTGACCAGAAACAATAGTTCTAGGCATGCCATGCAATCTAACGACTTCTCTAAAGAACAAATCCGCAATGTTTGAAGCATCATCGGTTTTATGACAAGCTATAAAATGTGCCGTCTTAGAGAATCTATCCACAACAACAAAAATAGAATCCCTACCCTTCTTAGTTCTAGGAAACCCCAAAATAAAGTCCATAGAAATGTCAATCCAAGTTCTTTTTAAGAATAGCACGTAAAAGTGTTCCCAAAGTTCTATTGGCAACTTCAATTTGTCCATCCGTTTGAGGATGACAAGTAGTAGAAAACAACAATTTTGTGTCCGGTTTAGCCCATAAAGTCTTCTAAAAGTAACTCAAGAATTTAACATCGCGACCAGAAACAATAGTCCTAGGCATGCCATGCAATCTAACGATTTCTCTAAAGAACAAATCCGCAATGTTTGAAGCATCATCGGTTTTATGACAAGCTATAAAATGTGCCGTCTTAGAGAATCTATCCACAACAACAAAAATAGAATCCTTCCCCTTCTTAGTCCTAGGCAACCCCAAAATAAAGTCCACAGAAATGTCAATCCAAGTTCTTTTAAGAATAGCACGCAAAAAGTTCCCAAAGTTCTATTGGCAACTTCATTTTATCCATCCGTTTGAGGATGACAAGTAGTAGAAAACAACAATTTTGTGCCAAGTTTAGCCCATAAAGTCTTCCAAAAGTAACTCAAGAATTTAACATCGCGACAGAAACAATAGTCCTAGGCATGCCATGCAACCTAACGACTTCTCTAAAGAACAAATCCGCAATGTTTGAATCATCGTCGTTTTATGACAAGCTATAAAATGTGCCGTCTTAGAGAATCTATCCACAACAACAAAAATAGAATCCTCCCCTTCTTAGTCCTAGGCAACCCCAAAATGAAGTCCATAGAAATGTCCATCCAAGTTCTTTTTAAGAATAGCACGTAGAAAGTGTTCCCAAAGTTCTATTGACAACTTCAGTTTGTCCATCCGTTTGAGGATGACAAGTAGTAGAAAACAACAATTTTGTGCCAAGTTTAGCCCATAAAGTCTTCCAAAAGTAACACAAGAATTTAACATCACGAACAGAAACAATAGTCTTAGGCATGCCATGCAACCTAACGACTTCTCTAAAGAACAAATCCGCAATGTTTGAAGCATCATCGGTTTTATGACAAGCTATAAAATGTGCCATCTTAGAGAATCTATCCACAACAACAAAAATATAATCCCTACCCTTCTTAGTCCTAGGCAACCCCAAAATAAAGTCCACAGAAATGTCAATCCAAGTTCTTTTTAAGAATAGCACGCAAAAGTGTTCCCAAAGTTCTATTGACAACTTCAGTTTGTCCATCCGTTTGAGGATGACAAGTAGTAGAAAACAACAATTTTGTGTCCAAGTTTAGCCCATAAAGTCTTCTAAAAGTAACTCAAGAATTTAACATCGCGACCAGAAACAATAGTCCTAGGCATGCCATGCAATCTAACGATTTCTCTAAAGAACAAATCCGCAATGTTCGAAGCATCATCGGTTTTATGACAAGCTATAAAATGTGCTGTCTTAGAGAATCTATCCACAACAACAAAAATAGAATCCTCCCCTTCTTAGTCCTAGGCAACCCCAAAATGAAGTCCATAGAAATGTCAATCCAAGTTCATTTTAAGAATAGCACGCAAAAGTGTTCCCAAAGTTCTATTGGCAACTTCATTTTATCCATCCGTTTGAGGACGACAAGTAGTAGAAAACAACAATTTTGTGCCAAGTTTAGCCCATAAAGTCTTCTAAAAGTAACTCAAGAATTTAACATCGCGACCAGAAACAATAGTCCTAGGCATGCCATGCAATCTAACGATTTCTCTAAAGAACAAATCCGCAATGTTTGAAGCATCATCGATTTTATGACAAGCTATAAAATGTGCCGTCTTAGAGAATCTATCCACAACAACAAAAATAGAATCCTCCACTTCTTAGTCCTAGGCAACCCCAAAATAAAGTCCACAGAAATGTCAATCCAAGTTCTTTTTAAGAATAGCACGCAAAAAGTGTTCCCAAAGTTCTATTGGCAACTTCATTTTATCCATCCGTTTGAGGATGACAAGTAGTAGAAAACAACAATTTTGTGCCAAGTTTAGCCCATAAAGTCTTCCAAAAGTAACTCAAGAATTTAACATCGCGACCAGAAACAATAGTCCTAGGCATGCCATGCAACCTAACGACTTCTCTAAAGAACAAATCCGCAATGTTTGAAGCATCAGTCGTTTTATGACAAGCTATAAAATGTGCCTTCTTAGAGAATCTATCCACAACAACAAAAATAGAATCCCTACCCTTCTTAGTCCTAGGCAACCCCAAAATAAAGACCATAGAAATGTCAATCCAAGTTCTTTTTAAGAATAGCACGTAGAAAGTGTTCCCAAAGTTCTATTGACAACTTCAGTTTGTCCATCCGTTTGAGGATGACAAGTAGTAGAAAACAACAATTTTGTGCCAAGTTTAGCCCATAAAGTCTTCCAAAAGTAACACAAGAATTTAACATCACGAACAGAAACAATAGTCTTAGGCATGCCATGCAACCTAACGACTTCTCTAAAGAACAAATCCGCAATGTTTGAAGCATAATCGGTTTTATGACAAGCTATAAAATGTGCCATCTTAGAGAATCTATCCACAACAACAAAAATATAATCCCTACCCTTCTTAGTCCTAGGCAACCCCAAAATAAAGTCACAGAAATGTCAATCCAAGTTCTTTTTAAGAATAGCACGCAAAAGTGTTCCCAAAGTTCTATTGACAACTTCAGTTTGTCCAACCGTTTGAGGATGACAAGTAGTAGAAAACAACAATTTTGTGCCAAGTTTAGCCCATAAAGTCTTCCAAAAGTAAATCAAAAATTTAACATCGCGACTAGAAACAATAGTCCTAGGCATGCCATGCAACCTAACGACTTCTCTAAAGAACAAATCCGCAATGTTTGAAGCATCATCGTTTTATGACAAGCTATAAAATGTGCCTTCTTAGAGAATCTATACATAACAACTAAAATAGAATCCCTACCCTTCTTAGTCCTAGGCAACCCCAAAATAAAGTCCATAGAAATGTCAATCCAAGTTCTTTTTAAGAATAGCACGCCAAAGTGTTCCCAAAGTTCTATTGACAACTTCAGTTTGTCCATCCGTTTGAGGATGACAAGTAGTAGAAAACAACAATTTTGTGCCAAGTTTAGCCCATAAAGTATTCCAAAAGTAGATCAAGAATTTAACATCGTGACCAGAAACAATAGTTCTAAGCATGCCATGCAACCTAACGACTTCTCTAAAGAACAAATCCGCAATGTTTGAAGCATCATCGGTTTTATGACAAGCTATAAAATGTGCCGTCTTAGAGAATCTATCCACAACAACAAAATAGAATCCCTACCCTTCTTAGTTCTAGGAAACCCCAAAATAAAGTCCATAGAAATGTCAATCCAAGTTCTTTTTAAGAATAGCACGCAAAAGTGTTCCCAAAGTTCTATTTGCAATTTCAATTTGTCCATCCGTTTGAGGATGACAAGTAGTAGAAAACAACAATTTTGTGTCCGGTTTAGCCCATAAAGTCTTCTAAAAGTAACTCAAGAATTTAACATCGCGAACAGAAACAATAGTCCTAGGCATGCCATGCAATCTAACGATTTCTCTAAAGAACAAATCCGCAATGTTTGAAGCATCATCGGTTTTATGACAAGCTATAAAATGTGCCGTCTTAGAGAATCTATCCACAACAACAAAAATAGAATCCTCCTGATGTGAATCTAGCCAGCCACTATGCGTTCCAAGAACCAATCCCGAGAGGACGCTTGAAGATGTTGAATGTTGCCCTTCATTCAACCAATGAAAGCTTGGAAACAAGACTCGAAGGGTTCGGGTTGCATCACAATCAAGTAGATGCTGACCGAGTCTACACGGACGTGTACACGGACCTGTACACGGGGTCCGTGTCTCATACATTCGAGATTGAGATTTACAGAGCCTACACGGACCCGAGCACGGAGGCATACACGGGGTCCGTGTCCTTTACGACTTGGAGAGAATATTTTTCTTAAATTAGAGTTTTAATTATTTTGGTTAGAGTTTTAATTATTTTGGCAAGTAGATTTGATATCTTTAAATATGCAATTTCTAGGTTTAGATTTTCCTTTATCTATATATATGCTAGAAGACCATGTAAACTTTCAACTTTTGTTCATTATTGATTTGATATCAAATTGTGAGATTTTCTCTCCAATACACTTAGGTGTTTTTCAAAAATCAAACTTATCAAAAGATTTATCTTTTGTGGCGTTTGTCGATTGTTCTTCACTCGGGTTGTCAAAGACAAGTTCTTTGAAGGTTCGCTTGAATTTCGATTGTTTACCTTCGTTAATATTTGTTGCTAAATCATTCGTGATTTAGAGGTGAATATTACACAATTACTTGTCTCAAAGATCGGGAAAACAACAACGATTCTTTGTTCGCAATTGAATAGAGGGTGCGATTCAATTTTAATCGTGTTTGCTATTTATTCGTACAAAGATTCACGTCACCTCCCCTTCTTAGTCCTAGGCAACCCCAAAATGAAGTCCATAGAAATGTCAATCCAAGTTCTTTTTAAGAATAGCACGCAAAAGTGTTCCCAAAGTTCTATTGGCAACTTCATTTTATCCATCCGTTTGAGGATGACAAGTAGTAGAAAACAACAATTTTGTGCCAAGTTTAGCCCATAAAGTCTTCTAAAAGTAACTCAAGAATTTAACATCGCGACCAGAAACAATAGTCCTAGGCATGCCATGCATTCTAACGATTTCTCTAAAGAACAAATCCGCAATGTTTGAAGCATCATCGGTTTTAAGACAAGCTATAAAATGTGCCGTCTTAGAGAATCTATCCACAACAACAAAAATAGAATCCTCCCCTTCTTAGTCCTAGGCAACCCCAAAATGAAGTCCATAGAAATGTCAATCCAAGTTCTTTTTAAGAATAGCACGCAAAAGTGTTCCCAAAGTTCTATTGACAACTTCAGTTTGTCCATCCGTTTGGGGATGACAAGTAGTAGAAACAACAATTTTATGCCAAGTTTAGCCCATAAAGTCTTCCAAAAGTAACACAAGAATTTAACATCACGAAAAGAAACAATAGTCTTAGGCATGCCATGCAACCTAACGACTTCTCTATAGAACAAATCCGCAATGTTTGAAGCATCATTGGTTTCATGACAAGCTATAAAATGTGCCGTCTCAGAGAATCTATCCACAACAACAAAAATATAATCCCTACCCTTCTTAGTCCTAGGCAACCCCAAAATAAAGTCCACAGAAATGTCAATCCAAGTTCTTTTTAAGAATAGCACGCAAAAGTGTTCCCAAAGTTCTATTGACAACTTCAGTTTGTCCATCCGTTTGAGGATGACAAGTAGTAGAAAACAACAATTTTGTGCCAAGTTTAGCCCATAAAGTATTCCAGAAGTAGCTCAAGAATTTAACATCGTGACCAGAAACAATAGTCCTAGGCATGCCATGCAACCTAACGACTTCTCTAAAGAACAAATCCGCAATGTTTGAAGCATCATCGGTTTTATGACAAGCTATAAATGTGCCGTCTTAGAGAATCTATCCACAACAACAAAAATAGAATCCCTACCCTTCTTAGTTCTAGGAAACCCCAAAATAAAGTCCATAGAAATGTCAATCCAAGTTCTTTTTAAGAATAGCACGCAAAAGTGTTCCCAAAGTTCTATTGGCAACTTCAATTTGTCCATCCGTTTGAGGATGACAAGTAGTAGAAAACAACAATTTTGTGTCCGGTTTAGCCCATAAAGTCTTCTAAAAGTAACTCAAGAATTTAACATCGCGACCAGAAACAATAGTCCTAGGCATTCCATGCAATCTAACGATTTCTCTAAAGAACAAATCCGCAATGTTTGAAGCATCATCAGTTTTATGACAAGCTATAAAATGTGCCGTCTTAGAGAATCTATCCACAACAACAAAAATAGAATCCTCCCCTTCTTAGTCCTAGGCAACCCCAAAATGAAGTCCATAGAAATGTCAATCCAAGTTCTTTTTAAGAATAGCACGCAAAAGTGTTCCCAAAGTTCTATTGGCAACTTCATTTTATCCATCCGTTTGAGGATGACAAGTAGTAGAAAACAACAATTTTGTGCCAAGTTTAGCCCATAAAGTCTTCTAAAAGTAACTCAAGAATTTAACATCGCGACCAGAAACAATAAGTCCTAGGCATGCCATACAACCTAACGACTTCTCTAAAGAACAAATCCGCAATGTTTGAAGCATCATCGGTTTTATGACAAGCTATAAAATGTGCCATATTAGAGAATCTATCCACAACAACAAAAATAGAATCCCTTCCCTTCTTAGTCCTAGGCAACCCCAAAATAAAGACCATAGAAATGTCAATCCAAGTTCTTTTTAAGAATAGCACTTAGAAAGTGTTCCCAAAGTTCTATTGACAACTTCAGTTTGTCCATCCGTTTGGGGATGACAAGTAGTAGAAAACAACAATTTTGTGCCAAGTTTAGCCCATAAAGTCTTCCAAAAGTAACACAAGAATTTAACATCACGAACAGAAACAATAGTCTTAGGCATGCTATGCAACCTAACGACTTCTCTAAAGAACAAATCCGCAATGTTTGAAGCATCATTGGTTTTATGACAAGCTATAAAATGTGCCATCTTAGAGAATCTATCCACAACAACAAAAATATAATCCCTACCCTTCTTAGTCCTAGGCAACCCCAAAATAAAGTCCAGAGAAATGTCAATCCAAGTTCTTTTTAAGAATAGCACGCAAAAGTGTTCCCAAAGTTCTATTGACAACTTCAGTTTGTCCAACCGTTTGAGGATGACAAGTAGTAGAAAACAACAATTTTGTGCCAAGTTTAGCCCATAAAGTCTTCCAAAAGTAACTCAAGAATTTAACATCGCGACTAGAAACAATAGTCCTAGGCATGCCATGCAACCTAACGACTTCTCTAAAGAACAAATCCGCAATGTTTGAAGCATCATCGTTTTATGACAAGCTATAAAATGTGCCTTCTTAGAGAATCTATACACAACAACAAAAATAGAATCCCTACCCTTCTTAGTCCTAGGCAACCCCAAAATAAAGTCCATAGAAATGTCAATCCAAGTTCTTTTTAAGAATAGCACGCAAAAGTGTTCCCAAAGTTCTATTGACAACTTCAGTTTGTCCATCCGTTTGAGGATGACAAGTAGTAGAAAACAACAATTTTGTGCCAAGTTTAGCCCATAAAGTCTTCCAAAAGTAACTCAAGAATTTAACATCGCGACCAGAAACAATAGTCCTAGGCATGCCATGCAACCTAACGACTTCTCTAAAGAACAAATCCGCAATGTTTGAAGCATCATCGTTTTATGACAAGCTATAAAATGTGCCTTCTTAGAGAATCTATACACAACAACAAAAATAGAATCCCTACCCTTCTTAGTCCTAGGCAACCCCAAAATAAAGTCCACAGAAATGTCAATCCAAGTTCTTTTTAAGAATAGCACGCAAAAGTGTTCCCAAAGTTCTATTGACAACTTCAGTTTGTCCATCCGTTTGAGGATGACAAGTAGTAGAAAACAACAATTTTGTGCCAAGTTTAGCCCATAAAGTATTCAAGAAGTAGCTCAAGAATTTAACATCGTGACCAGAAACAATAGTCCTAGGCATGCCATGCAATCTAACGACTTCTCTAAAGAACAAATCCGCAATGTTTGAAGCATCATCGGTTTTATGACAAGCTATAAAATGTGCCGTCTTAGAGAATCTATCCACAACAACAAAAATAGAATCCCTACCCTTCTTAGTTCTAGGAAACCCCAAAATAAAGTCCATAGAAATGTCAATCCAAGTTCTTTTTAAGAATAGCACGCAAAAGTGTTCCCAAAGTTCTATTGGCAACTTCAATTTGTCCATCCGTTTGAGGATGACAAGTAGTAGAAAACAACAATTTTGTGTCCGGTTTAGCCCATAAAGTCTTCTAAAAGTAACTCAAGAATTTAACATCGCGACCAGAAACAATAGTCCTAGGCATGCCATGCAATCTAACGATTTCTCTAAAGAACAAATCCGCAATGTTTGAAGCATCATCGGTTTTATGACAAGCTATAAAATGTGCCGTCTTAGAGAATCTATCCACAACAACAAAAATAGAATCCTCCCCTTCTTAGTCCTAGGCAACCCCAAAATGAAGTCCATAGAAATGTCAATCCAAGTTCTTTTTAAGAATAGCACGCAAAAAGTTCCCAAAGTTCTATTGGCAACTTCATTTTATCCATCCGTTTGAGGATGACAAGTAGTAGAAAACAACAATTTTGTGCCAAGTTTAGCCCATAAAGTCTTCCAAAAGTAACTCAAGAATTTAACATCGCGACCAGAAACAATAGTCCTAGGCATGCCATGCAACCTAACGACTTCTCTAAAGAACAAATCCGCAATGTTTGAAGCATCGTCGTTTTATGACAAGCTATAAAATGTGCCTTCTTAGAGAATCTATCCACAACAACAAAAAAAGAATCCCTACCCTTCTTAGTCCTAGGCAACCCCAAAATAAAGACCATAGAAATGTCAATCCAAGTTCTTTTTAAGAATAGCACGTAGAAATGTTCCCAAAGTTCTATTGACAACTTCAGTTTGTCCATCCGTTTGGGGATGACAAGTAGTAGAAAACAACAATTTTGTGTCAAGTTTAGCCCATAAAGTCTTCCAAAAGTAACACAAGAATTTAACATCACGAACAGAAACAATAGTCTTAGGCATGCCATGCAACCTAACGACTTCTCTAAAGAACAAATCCGCAATGTTTGAAGCATAATCGGTTTTATGACAAGCTATAAAATGTGCCATCTTAGAGAATCTATCCACAACAACAAAAATATAATCCCTACCCTTCTTAGTCCTAGGCAACCCCAAAATAAAGTCCACAGAAATGTCAATCCAAGTTCTTTTTAAGAATAGCACGCAAAAGTGTTCCCAAAGTTCTATTGACAACTTCAGTTTGTCCAACCGTTTGAGGATGACAAGTAGTAGAAAACAACAATTTTGTGCCAAGTTTAGCCCATAAAGTCTTCCAAAAGTAAATCAAGAATTTAACATCGCGACCAGAAACAATAGTCCTAGGCATGCCATGCAACCTAACGACTTCTCTAAAGAACAAATCCGCAATGTTTGAAGCATCATCGTTTTATGACAAGCTATAAAATGTGCCTTCTTAGAGAATCTATACACAACAACTAAAATAGAATCCCTACCCTTCTTAGTCCTAGGCAACCCCAAAATAAAGTCCATAGAAATGTCAATCCAAGTTCTTTTTAAGAATAGCACGCCAAAGTGTTCCCAAAGTTCTATTGACAACTTCAGTTTGTCCATCCGTTTGAAGGATGACAAGTAGTAGAAAACAACAATTTTGTGCCAAGTTTAGCCCATAAAGTATTCCAAAAGTAGCTCAAGAATTTAACATCGTGACCAGAAACAATAGTTCTAGGCATGCCATGCAACCTAACGACCTATCTAAAGAACAAATCCGCAATGTTTGAAGCATCATCGGTTTTATGACAAGCTATAAAATGTGCCATCTTAGAGAATCTATCCACAACAACAAAAATAGAATCCCTCCCCTTCTTAGTCCTAGGCAACCCCAAAATAAATACTATAGAAATGTCAATCTAAGTTCTTTTTAAGAATAGCACGCAAAAGTGTTCCCAAAGTTCTATTGACAACTTCAGTTTGTCCAACCGTTTAAGAATGACAAGTAGTAGAAAACAACAATTTTGTGCCAAGTTTAGCCCATAAAGTCTTCCAAAAGTAAATCAAGAATTTAACATCGCGACCAGAAACAATAGTCCTAGGCATGCCATGCAACCTAACGACTTCTCTAAAGAACAAATCCGCAATGTTTGAAGCATCATCGTTTTATGACAAGCTATAAAATGTGCCTTCTTAGAGAATCTATACACAACAACTAAAATAGAATCCCTACCCTTCTTAGTTTATGTGAATCTTGACACGAATAAATAGCAAACACGATTAAAAATAAATCGCACCCTCTATTCAATTACGATATTAAGATCCGTGTGTTTTCCCGATCTTTTGATTCAAGTATTGTGTGATATTCACCTCTAAACTAGCAAGAGTTTAGCAACAAATAAACACGAGGATAAACAATCGAAAACTATACGAACCTTCGAAGAACTTTTCCTATGACAATCCGCACAAGCAACGATCGACAAACGCCACAAAGTTAAAAACTTTGATAAGTTTGATTTGATTTGACAAAGCTAAAAGCTTTGAAAAGTTGAGAGAAAATTCTCACAAGTTTGATAAACTCAAAATAATATGTGTATTGTGTTCTAAAAATTCGTCCAACATAGTCTATGTATCAAAAGATATCAAGAAATCTAGTCTCCCAAAATAATAAAACTCTAGAAAAGGAAACAAATCCGCGCAGAAAACATAGGACACGGACCCCGTGTAGACCTCCGTGTCAGGGTCCGTGTACATACTGTAAAACTCTTCAGTCGGAAACAAGGGACACGGACCCCGTGCTCGCCTCCGTGTGCGGGTCCGTGTAGGCACTGTCTTCGCCAATAACAAAGGGCACGGACCCCGTGCCTGGGTCCGTCTCCAGGTCCGTGGAGCCACTGTAAAAACTCATCCCAGCTTGTAAAGGACACGGACCCCGTGTGCAGGTCCGTGTGTAGGTCCGTCCAGACTCTGTCAGCAACATCAATGCTTGAATGACTTTCCGTTGGCCTCCAAACGTACTCCCATGCATCACGACCTCTTCCGGCTTGCTCATGACTCCTTGTAGCGCCTCCTTGAATCTCTTTAGTCGACCCCTCGTGATTGGTCCCTCCGACAACCTGCAAAGGATCCCATGCTTTCCTTGGGACGTCCACGTTCGCATCATCCTCCCCTTCTTGAAAAGGATTTGTCCTCAAATCTTGCTCATCACCTACATCAAACAACGACAAATCACTAACATTAAATGTAGAACTTACGTTGTACTCACCTGGCAAGTCGAGTTTGTAGGCGTTGTCATTGATTCTCTCAAGAACTTGGAATGGTCCATCGCCCCTAGGTAATAGCTTTGAGCGTCGCTTCTCCGGAAACCTCTCCTTCCTCAAGTGTAGCCACACCCAATCCCCCTTCTCAAATACCACCTTCTTTTTCCCTTTGTTGGCTTGCCTAGCATATTGTTCATTCTTCTTCTCAATGTTGGCTTTGGCCTTTTCATGCAACCCCCTAACAAATTCAGCCTTATTTTTGCCATCCATGTTTAATCTTTCACTCACAGGTAAAGACATCAAATCCAACGGAGTCAAAGGATTAAAACCGTATACAATTTCAAATGGCGAATAGTTAGTCGTAGAATGCACACAACGATTATAAGCAAATTCAACAAATGGCAAGCAATTTTCCCAATTCTTTAAGTTCTTCTTGAGAATAGCACGTAATAAAGTTCCTAACGTCCTATTAACTACCTCAGTTTGACCATCAGTTTGAGGATGACAGGTCGTAGAAAACAGTAATTTAGTGCCAAGTTTAGCCCACAGTGTTTTCCAAAAGTAACTTAGGAATTTAACATCACGGTTCGACACAATGGTCCTAGGCATGCCATGCAGCCTAACGACTTCTCTAAAGAATAGGTCCGCAATGTTAGATGCATCATCCGTCTTGTGACAAGCAATAAAGTGTGCCATTTTCGAAAACCTATCCACAACAACAAATATAGAGTCTCTCCCCTTCTTTGTCCTAGGTAATCCCAAAACAAAGTCCATAGAGATATCCACCCAAGGTTCACTAGGGACGGGAAGTGGTGTATATAATCCGTGTGGTAGTGTCCTAGACTTAGCTTGTCTACAAGTTATGCACTTCTCACAAATACGTTCAACATCACGCTTCATGTGTGGCCAATAAAAATGTTCATGCAATGCACTTAAAGTCTTAGCCACCCCAAAGTGCCCCATTAGGCCACCCCCATGTGCCTCCCTAACAAGTAATTCACGAATTGATGACTTGGGAATGCACATTCTATCCTCTCTAAACAAGAAACCTTTATGCAAGTAGAATTTATCATGTGGACCATGCATACAAGTTTCAAACACTTCCTTAAAATCATCATCTAGCACATACAACTCTTTAACAAGTTCAAACCCCAATATTTTGGATTCCAAAGTAGAGAAAAGTACATACCTCCGTGATAGTGCGTCGGCCACTACATTTTCCTTACCTTGCTTATACTTGATCATGTAGGGGAATGTCTCTATGAAGGCCACCCACTTAGCATGCCGCTTGTTCAGCTTTTGTTGCCCCTTGAGGTGCTTTAGAGACTCATGATCCGTATGAATCACAAACTCTTTAGGCCTCAAGTAGTTCTGCCACGTCTCAAGAGTCCTCACAAGTGCATAGAACTCCTTGTCATACGTGGGATAGTTCAGCGCTGCCCCATTGAGTTTCTCACTAAAGTACGCCACCGGCCTTCCTCCTTGCATCAACACGCCACCGATACCTATACCTGAAGCATCACATTCAATTTCAAAAGTATTAGCAAAATCAGGTAACACAAGTAAAGGAGCATTAATTAATTTTTGCTTGATAATATTAAAAGACTTCTCTTGCTCCTCGCCCCAACAGAATGGAACGTTCTTCTTGATGACCGCCGTCATCGGTGCCGCCAATGTGCTAAAATCCCTTACAAACCTCCTATAGAAGCTTGCAAGACCATGAAAGCTTCGGACTTGACCAACAGTAGTAGGCGATGGCCAATCTCGAATAGCACTTACCTTGTCTTCGTCCACATGTATCCCTTGTGAACTCACAACGAAACCAAGAAACACAAGTTTGTTTGTACAAAAATCACACTTCTTTAAGTTAGCATACAAATTTTCAGCCCTTAATGTGATTAGCACAAGTTTCAAGTGTTTAACATGCTCTTCAAGATTCTTGCTATACACTAGGATATCATCAAAGTAAACCACAACAAATTTACCTATATGTGCACGCAAGACATGATTCATTAACCTCATAAAGGTGCTAGGTGCATTAGTTAAGCCAAAAGGCATAACCATCCACTCATATAACCCATACTTAGTTTTAAAAGCAGTTTTCCACTCATCACCTTCCCTCATTCTAATTTGATGGTAGCCACTTCTCAAGTCAATTTTGCTAAAGATGCAAGACCCATGCAACTCATCTAACATATCATCTAGTCTAGGTATGGGATGCCTATACTTAATGGTTATGTTATGGATTGCTCTACAGTCGACACACATACGCCATGAGCCATCTTTCTTAGGGACTAGCAAAACCGGCACCGCACAAGGTGACATGGACTCACGCACATAACCCTTATCTAATAACTCACTTACCTGCCTTTGTAGCTCCTTACTCTCCTCCGGATTGCTCCTATAAGCTGGACGGTTTGGCAAGGCACTCCCGGGCACCAAATCAATTTGGTGCTCAATTCCCCTCAATGGTGGTAAGCCTTGAGGTAGCTCCTCCGGAAATACATCGTCAAATTCCTGCAATAGTGAAACAACAATGCTCGGAAGGGATCCGGCTATATCACTTGTGTTAAGGAGGATCTCCTTATAAAGAACTAACACAAATGGTTCATGTGTGTGCAACAAGTGTTTTATCTCACCTTTTTGGGCCATATAAGAATTCTTTTTGGCCTCTTTCCTCTCTTTTTCTTTCCCCTCAATTTCTTTCCTCTCTTTTTTTGTTTGTGTGGCTATCTCACTCTTTTCAACTCTCTTTTTTTCAGCCACTTCAATTTTATTTTCAGAGGCCATCTCACTTTTTAATTCACTCTTTTTTTCGGCCTCATCTCTCTTCTTTTTTTTCAAGTGGTCCTCCAATACTTGTTTTGGAGACAATGGAAGTAGAACAACAGATTCCTTTTTTAATACAAACGAGTACTTATTTTTGAAACCGTCGTGAGTCACTCGCCTATCAAATTGCCATGGCCTACCCAACAAGATATGACAAGCATGCATGGGCACCATGTCACACAAAACCTCGTCTTTGTACTTCCCAATTGAGAATGACACTAGAACTTGCCTATTAACCCTCACTTCCGCACAATCGTTCAACCATTGAAGCCTATATGGTTGAGGATGTTTTATTGTAGGCAATCCCAATTTTTCAACCATCTCAACACTAGCCACATTGGTGCAACTACCCCCATCTATGATTACATTGCACACCTTACCATTCACAAAACATCTAGTGTGGAACAAGTTCTCTCTTTGGTTAACTTCCTCATCTTTGACTTGGGCACTCATGATTCGTCTAGTCACTAGCGCTTCTCCTACAACCGCCCCATATCCCTCATCGGGATCCTCCAACTCCGGCATATCATCATCACTACCCTCGCCATCCCCCTCACTTTGAGACTCATACTCACCATAATCATTTAAGAACATGACTCTCTTATTAGGACACTCACTAGCAATATGGCCCAACCCTTGACATCTAAAACATTTTGTATCTCTAGAACGAGTAGTAGGAATTTCAGATTTACCTTGTACTCCATGTCTAGGTGTCTCTTGCTTTGGTTCAAACTTAGGCTTGGTCACCACTTTGCTATCATCTCGCTTGGCCGCATTTGGTCGCCAAGAAGAAGATGCACCTCCGGTTTGATTGGTGCGGCCAACTCCTCGCCTTTTGAGTTGTTGCTCCACCTTTATGGCCATTTGCACCATTTCGTTTAGATCTAAGTAGTGCCGAAGCTCCACTTGATCTTGAATCTCCCTGTTCAAACCACAAAGAAAACGAGCCATGGTTGCTTCATTATCTTCCTCAATGTTGGTCCTAATCATGACTACCTCCATCTCCTTATAGTAGTCCTCCACACTCTTTAACCCTTGCCTCAAAGTTTGTAGCCTCTTGAACATCTCTCTATAATAGTGGTTTGGCACAAACCTCTTCCTCATAACCCTCTTCATCTCATCCCAAGACTCAATAGGCCTTTCATTATACTTTCTTCTAGTGGTCACTAATTGATCCCACCAGATGAGTGCATAATCCATAAATTCAACCACCGCCAACCTAACCTTTTTGAGCTCGGAGTATTGGTGACAGTCGAATACAAACTCTACCCTCTTTTCCCACTCTAGATACGCTTCCGGATCCGACTTCCCATGGAAAGAAGGGATTTTCATCTTAATGCCACTCATATTCCCATCATCTCTATGCCCATCATTATATCTACCCCGCATAGCTTCGCCTCGACCTCTTCCATTCCTACCCCAAGTTTCATTTTGACTCTCCTCTTCCTCACCTAAGTCATACTCCTCCTCTTCACCTCTACCAAAATCTCTACCCTTAGATTTACCCCCACTAGCACTCACTTCCATCCTATCCAAACGCTCATGTAGGGCCTCCATCTCAACCTTTATCATCCTAGAAAAATGCCCCGACAACTCCTCTATTTGGAACTTAGACAACTCCGAATTCGAACTATCTCCTACCTCCCTCTCCATTTAATTTCAAAGTTGTACCTGCAAGAAAAGGTTAGTAGAAATAAAATAATCCTCACCCAAATGCTCACGATCACTCCAAAGAAATTCACTCGTCTTTTACGTCTTTATTTGTATGCTCACAACAAATACTCACCGTTCACTCCAAAGAAAAGTCACTCGCACTCAAGTGTATCACTCGAATTTTGAAAGCTCTCTTGGAAGTGCTCAAGCTTTGTATTGTGGGTATATCAAACAATCAAAGTTCAAACTTGTGAACAAATGCGACCGACTCACTTGGACTGTGTAGACAAGAAATTCGAATATAGGAATTTTTTTTTTTTTTTTTGACTGTGAGAGACAATTAAATATGACTCTCTAAAGGGAATAGAACAATATATCAAAAAGAAATAATGGTGAATTTTCGGAATTTTTGTACTTTTTTTTTTTTTTTTTTTTCAGTACTACTCGAAAATCCGAAAAAAAAAAAGTCACCAACAAATTTCGAGAATCACAGATTCACGAAAAAATTTACGAAGAACGATAGAACAAAACAGATCTGAAAATAAACGAAGAAATAATACAGATCTGCAATTTAGAAACAAGATAATTACTTGAATTCAATAAACCTGGGCTCTGATACCAAATGATGTGAATCTTGACACGAATAAATAGCAAACACGATTAAAAATAAATCGCACCCTCTATTCAATTACGATATTAAGATCCGTGTGTTTTCCCGATCTTTTGATTCAAGTATTGTGTGATATTCACCTCTAAACTAGCAAGAGTTTAGCAACAAATAAACACGAGGATAAACAATCGAAAACTATACGAACCTTCGAAGAACTTTGCCTACGACAATCCGCACAAGCAACGATCGACAAACGCCACAAAGTTAAAAACTTTGATAAGTTTGATTTGATTTGACAAAGCTAAAAGCTTTGAAAAGTTGAGAGAAAATTCTCACAAGTTTGATAAACTCAAAATAATATGTGTATTGTGTTCTAAAAATTCGTCCAACATAGTCTATGTATGAAAAGATATCAAGAAATCTAGTCTCCCAAAATAATAAAACTCTAGAAAAGGAAACAAATCCGCGCAGAAAACATAGGACACGGACCCCGTGTAGACCTCCGTGTCAAGGTCCGTGTACATACTGTAAAACTCTTCAGTCGGAAACAAGGGACACGGACCCCGTGCTCGCCTCCATGTGCGGGTCCGTGTAGGCACTGTCTTCGCCAATAACAAAGGGCACGGACCCCGTGCCTGGGTCCGTCTCCAGGTCCGTGGAGCCACTGTAAAAACTCATCCCAGCTTGTAAAGGACACGGACCCCGTGTGCAGGTCCGTGTGTAGGTCCGTCCAGACTCTGTCAGCAACATCAATGCTTGAATGACTTTCCGTTGGCCTCCAAACGTACTCCCATGCATCACGACCTCTTCCGACTTGCTCATGACTCCTTGTAGCGCCTCCTTGAATCTCTTTAGTCGATCCCTCGTGATTGGTCCCTCCGGCAACTGCAAAGGATCCCATGCTTTCCTTGGGACGTCCACGTTCGCATCATCAGTCCTAGGCAACCCCAAAATAAAGTCCATAGAAATGTCAATCCAAGTTCTTTTTAAGAATAGCACGCCAAAGTGTTCCCAAAGTTCTATTGACAACTTCAGTTTGTCCATCCGTTTGAGGATGACAAGTAGTAGAAAACAACAATTTTGTGCCAAGTTTAGCCCATAAAGTATTCCAAAAGTAGCTCAAGAATTTAACATCGTGACCAGAAACAATAGTACTAGGCATGCCATGCAACCTAACGACTTCTCTAAAGAACAAATCCGCAATGTTTGAAGCATCATCGGTTTTATGACAAGCTATAAAATGTGCCGTCTTAGAGAATCTATCCACAACAACAAAAAGAGAATCCCTACCCTTCTTAGTTCTAGGAAACCCCAAAATAAAGTCCATAGAAATGTCAATCCAAGTTCTTTTTAAGAATAGCACGCAAAAGTGTTCCCAAAGTTCTATTGGCAACTACAATTTGTCCATCCGTTTGAGGATTACAAGTAGTAGAAAACAACAATTTTGTGTCCGGTTTATCCCATAAAGTCTTCTAAAAGTAACTCAAGAATTTAACATCGCGACCAGAAACAATAGTCCTAGGCATGCCATGCAATCTAACGATTTCTCTAAAGAACAAATCCGCAATGTTTGAAAGCATCATCGGTTTTATGACAAGCTATAAAATGTGCCATCTTAGAGAATCTATCCACAACAACAAAAATAGAATCCTCCCCTTCTTAGTCCTAGGCAACCCCAAAATGAAGTCCATAGAAATGTCAATCCAAGTTCTTTTTAAGAATAGCACGCAAAAGTGTTTCCAAAGTTCTATTGGAAACTTCATTTTATCCATCCGTTTGAGGATGACAAGTAGTAGAAAACAACAATTTTGTGCCAAGTTTAGCCCATAAAGTCTTCTAAAAGTAACTCAAGAATTTAACATCGCGACCAGAAACAATAGTCCTAGGCATGCCATACAACCTAACGACTTCTCTAAAGAACAAATCCGCAATGTTTGAAGCATCATCGGTTTTATGACAAGCTATAAAATGTGCCATATTAGAGAATCTATGTACAACAACAAAAATAGAATCCCTCCCCTTCTTAGTCCTAGGCAACCCCAAAATGAAGTCCATAGAAATGTCAATCCAAGTTCTTTTTAAGAATAGCACGCAAAAGTGTTTCCAAAGTTCTATTGGAAACTTCATTTTATCCATCCGTTTGAGGATGACAAGTAGTAGAAAACAACAATTTTGTGCCAAGTTTAGCCCATAAAGTCTTCTAAAAGTAACTCAAGAATTTAACATCGCGTACCAGAAACAATAGTCCTAGGCATGCCATACAACCTAACGACTTCTCTAAAGAACAAATCCGCAATGTTTGAAGCATCATCGGTTTTATGACAAGCTATAAAATGTGCCATATTAGAGAATCTATCCACAACAACAAAAATAGAATCCCTTCCCTTCTTAGTCCTAGGCAACCCCAAAATAAAGACTATAGAAATGTCAATCCAAGTTCTTTTTAAGAATAGCACGTAGAAGTGTTCCCAAAGTTCTATTGACAACTTCAGTTTGTCCATCCGTTTGGGGATGACAAGTAGTAGAAAACAACAATTTTGTGTCAAGTTTGGCCCATAAAGTCTTCCAAAAGTAACACAAGAATTTAACATCACGAACAGAAACAATAGTCTTAGGCCTGCCATGCAACCTAACGACTTCTCTAAAGAACAAATCCGCAATGTTTGAAGCATCATCGGTTTTATGACAAGCTATAAAATGTGCCATCTTAGAGAATCTATCCACAACAACAAAAATATAATCCCTACCCTTCTTAGTCCTAGGCAACCCCAAAATAAAGTCCACAGAAATGTCAATCCAAGTTCTTTTTAAGAGTAGCACGCAAAAGTGTTCCCAAAGTTCTATTGACTACTTAAGTTTGTCCAACCGTTTGAGGATGACAAGTAGTAGAAAACAACAATTTTGTGCCAAGTTTAGCCCATAAAGTCTTCCAAAAGTAACTCAAGAATTTAACATCGCGACCAGAAACAATAGTCCTAGGCATGCCATGCAACCTAACGACTTCTCTAAAGAACAAATACGCAATGTTTGAAGCATCATCGTTTTATGACAAGCTATAAAATGTGCCTTCTTAGAGAATCTATACACAACAACAAAAATAGAATCCCTACCCTTCTTAGTCCTAGGCAACCCCAAAATAAAGTCCATAGAAATGTCAATCCAAGTTCTTTTTAAGAATAGCACGCAAAAGTGTTCCCAAAGTTCTATTGACAACTTCAGTTTGTCCATCCGTTTGAGGATGACAACTAGTAGAAAACAACAATTTTGTGCCAAGTTTAGCCCATAAAGTATTCCAAGAGTAGCTCAAGAATTTAACATCGTGACCAGAAACAATAGTCCTAGGCATGCCATGCAACCTAACGACTTCTCTAAAGAACAAATCCGCAATGTTTGAAGCATCATCGGTTTTATGACAAGCTATAAAATGTGCCATCTTAGAGAATCTATCCACAACAACAAAATAGAATCCCTACCCTTCTTAGTCCTAGGCAACCCCAAAATAAAGTCCATAGAAATGTCAATCCAAGTTCTTTTTAAGAATAGCACGCAAAAGTGTTCCCAAAGTTCTATTGACAACTTCAGTTTGTCCATCCGTTTGAGGATGACAAGTAGTAGAAAACAACAATTTTGTGTCCCGGTTTAGCCCATAAAGTCTTCTAAAAGTAACTCAAGAATTTAACATCGCGACCAGAAACAATAGTCCTAGGCATGCCATGCAATCTAACGATTTCTCTAAAGAACAAATCCGCAATGTTTGAAGCATCATCGGTTTTATGACAAGCTGTAAAATGTGCCGTCTTAGAGAATCTATCCACAACAACAAAAATAGAATCCCTACCCTTCTTAGTTCTAGGAAACCCCAAAATAAAGTCCATAGAAATGTCAATCCAAGTTCTTTTTAAGAATAGCACGCAAAAGTGTTCCCAAAGTTCTATTGGCAATTTCAGTTTGTCCATCCGTTTGAGGATGACAAGTAGTAGAAAACAACAATTTTGTGCCAGGTTTAGCCCATAAAGTCTACCAAAAGTAACTCAAGAATTTAACATCGCGAACAGAAACAATAATCTTAGGCATGCCATGCAACCTAACGACTTCTCTAAAGAACAAATCCGCAATGTTTGAAGCATCATCGGTTTTATGACAAGCTATAAAATGTGCCATCTTAGAGAATCTATCCACAACAACAAAAATAGAATCCCTACCCTTATTAGTCCTAGGCAACCCCAAAATAAAGTCCATAGAAATGTCAATCCAAGTTCTTTTTAAGAATAGCACGCAAAAGTGTTCCCAAAGTTCTATTGGCAACTTCAATTTGTCCATCCGTTTGAGGATGACAAGTAGTAGAAAACAACAATTTTTGTCCGGTTTAGCCCATAAAGTCTTCTAAAAGTAACTCAAGAATTTAACATCGCGACCAGAAACAATAGTCCTAGGCATGCCATGCAATCTAACGATTTCTCTAAAGAACAAATCCGCAATGTTTGAAGCATCATCGGTTTTATGACAAGCTATAAAATTTGCCGTCTTAGAGAATCTATCCACAACAACAAAAATAGAATCCTACCCTTATTAGTCCTAGGCAACCCCAAAATGAAGTCCATAGAAATGTCAATCCAAGTTCTTTTTAAGAATAGCACGCAAAAGTGTTCCCAAAGTTCTATTGGCAACATCATTTTATCCATCCGTTTGAGGATGACAAGTAGTAGAAAACAACAATTTTGTGCCAAGTTTAGCCCATAAAGTCTTCTAAAAGTAACTCAAGAATTTAACATCACGACCAGAAACAATAGTCCTAGGCATGCCACACAACCTAACGACTTCTCTAAAGAACAAATCCGCAATGTTTGAAGCATCATCGGTTTTATGACAAGCTATAAAATGTGCCATATTAGAGAATCTATCCACAACAACAAAAATAAAATCCCTTCCCTTCTTAGTCCTAGGCAACCCCAAAATAAAGACCATAGAAATGTCAATCCAAGTTCTTTTTAAGAATAGCACGTAGAAGTGTTCCCAAAGTTCTATTGACAACTTCAGTTTGTCCCATCCGTTTGAGGATGACAAGTAGTAGAAAACAACAATTTTGTGCCAAGTTTAGCCCATAAAGTCTTCCAAAAGTAACTCAAGAATTTAACATCGCGACCAGAAACAATAGTCCTAGGCATGCCATGCAACCTAACGACTTCTCTAAAGAACAAATCCGCAATGTTTGAAGCATCATCGTTTTATGACAAGCTATAAAATGTGCCTTCTTAGAGAATCTATACACAACAACAAAAATAGAATCCCTACCCTTCTTAGTCCTAGGCAACCCCAAAATAAAGTCCATAGAAATGTCAATCCAAGTTCTTTTTAAGAATAGCACGCAAAAGTGTTCCCAAAGTTCTATTGACAACTTCAGTTTGTCCATCCGTTTGAGGATGACAAGTAGTAGAAAACAACAATTTTGTGCCAAGTTTAGCCCATAAAGTATTCCAAAAGTAAGCTCAAGAATTTAACATCGTGACCAGAAACAATAGTCCTAGGCATGCCATGCAACCTAACGACTTCTCTAAAGAACAAATCCGCAATGTTTGAAGCATCATCGGTTTTATGACAAGCTATAAAATGTGCCGTCTTAGAGAATCTATCCACAACAACAAAAATAGAATCCCTACCCTTCTTAGTCCTAGGCCAACCCAAAATAAAGTCCATAGAAATGTCAATCCAAGTTCTTTTAAGAATAGCACGCAAAAGTGTTCCCAAAGTTCTATTGACAACTTCAGTTTGTCCATCCGTTTGAGGATGACAAGTAGTAGAAAACAACAATTTTGTGCCAAGTTTAGCCCATAAAGTCTTCCAAAAGTAAGCTCAAGAATTTAACATCGATGACCAGAAACAATAGTTCTAGGCATGCCATGCAACCTAACGACTTCTCTAAAGAACAAATCCGCAATGTTTGAAGCATCATCGGTTTTATGACAAGCTATAAAATGTGCCGTCTTAGAGAATCTATCCACAACAACAAAAATAGAATCCCTACCCTTCTTAGTCCTAGGCAACCCCAAAATAAAGTCCATAGAAATGTCAATCCAAGTTCTTTTTAAGAATAGCACGCAAAAGTGTTCCCAAAGTTCTATTGACAACTTCAGTTTGTCCATCCGTTTGAGGATGACAAGTAGTAGAAAACAACAATTTTGTGTCCAGGTTTAGCCCATAAAGTCTTCTAAAAGTAACTCAAGAATTTAACATCGCGACCAGAAACAATAGTCCTAGGCATGCCATGCAATCTAACGATTTCTCTAAAGAACAAATCCGCAATGTTTGAAGCATCATCGGTTTTATGACAAGCTATAAATGTGCCGTCTTAGAGAATCTATCCACAACAACAAAAATAGAATCCTCCCCTTCTTAGTCCTAGGCAACCCCAAAATGAAGTCCATAGAAATGTCAATCCAAGTTCTTTTTAAGAATAGCACGCAAAAGTGTTCCCAAAGTTCTATTGACAACTTCCTTTTATCCATCCGTTTGAGGATGACAAGTAGTAGAAAACAACAATTTTGTGCCAAGTTTAGCCCATAAAGTCTTCTAAAAGTAACTCAAGAATTTAACATCGCGACCAGAAACAATAGTCCTAGGCATGCCATGCAATCCTAACGACTTCTCTAAAGAACAATCCGCAATGTTTGAAGCATCATCGATTTTATGACAAGCTATAAAATGTGCCGTCTTAGAGAATCTATCCACAACAACAAAAATAGAATCCCTACCCTTCTTAGTCCTAGGCAACCCCAAAATGAAGTCCATAGAAATGTCAATCCAAGTTCTTTTTAAGAATAGCACGTAGAAGTGTTCCCAAAGTTCTATTGACAACTTCAGTTTGTCCATCCGTTTGGGGATGACAAGTAGTAGAAAACAACAATTTTGTGCCAAGTTTAGCCCATAAAGTCTTCCAAAAGTAACTCAAGAATTTAACATCACGAACAGAAACAATAGTCCTAGGCATGCCATGCAACCTAACGACTTCTCTAAAGAACAAATCCGCAATGTTTGAAGAATCATCGTTTTATGACAAGCTATAAAATGTGCCTTATTAGAGAATCTATACACAACAACAAAAATAGAATCCCTACCCTTCTTAGTCCTAGGCAACCCCAAAATAAAGTCCATAGAAATGTCAATCCAAGTTCTTTTTAAGAATAGCACGCAAAAGTGTTCCCAAAGTTCTATTGACAACTTCAGTTTGTCCATCCGTTTGAGGATGACAAGTAGTAGAAAACAACAATTTTGTGCCAAGTTTAGCCCATAAAGTATTCCAAAAGTAGCTCAAGAATTTAACATCGTGACCAGAAACAATAGTCCTAGGCATGCCATGCAACCTAACGACTTCTCTAAAGAACAAATCCGCAATGTTTGAAGCATCATCGGTTTTATGACAAGCTATAAAATGTGCCGTCTTAGAGAATCTATCCACAACAACAAAATAGAATCCCTACCCTTCTTAGTCCTAGGCAACCCCAAAATAAAGTCCATAGAAATGTCAATCCAAGTTCTTTTTAAGAATAGCACGCAAAAGTGTTCCCAAAGTTCTATTGACAACTTCAGTTTGTCCAACCGTTTGAGGATGACAAGTAGTAGAAAACAACAATTTTGTGCCAAGTTTAGCCCATAAAGTCTTCCAAAAGTAACTCAAGAATTTAACATCGCGACCAGAAACAATAGTCCTAGGCATGCCATGCAACCTAACGACTTCTCTAAAGAACAAATCCGCAATGTTTGAAGCATCATCGGTTTTATGACAAGCTATAAAATGTGCCATCTTAGAGAATCTATCCACAACAACAAAAATAGAATCCCTCCCCTTCTTAGTCCTAGGCAACCCCAAATAAAGTCCATAGAAATGTCAATCCAAGTTCTTTTTAAGAATAGCACGCAAAAGTGTTCCCAAAGTTCTATTGACAACTTCAGTTTGTCCATCCGTTTGAGGATGACAAGTAGTAGAAAACAACAATTTTGTGCCAAGTTTAGCCCATAAAGTCTTCCAAAAGTAACATCAAGAATTTAACATCGCGACCAGAAACAATAGTCCTAGGCATGCCATGCAACCTAACGACTTCTCTAAAGAACAAATCCGCAATGTTTGAAGCATCATCGGTTTATGACAAGCTATAAAATGTGCCATCTTAGAGAATCTATCCACAACAACAAAAATAGAATCCCTACCCTTCTTAGTCCTAGGCAACCCCAAAATAAAGTCCATAGAAATGTCAATCCAAGTTCTTTTTAAGAATAGCACGCAAAAGTGTTCCCAAAGTTCTATTGACAACTTCAGTTTGTCCATCCGTTTGAGGATGACAAGTAGTAGAAAACAACAATTTTGTGCCAAGTTTAGCCCATAAAGTCTTCCAAAAGTAACTCAAGAATTTAACATCGCGACCAGAAACAATAGTCCTAGGCATGCCATGCAACCTAACGACTTCTCTAAAGAACAAATCCGCAATGTTTGAAGCATCATCGGTTTTATGACAAGCTATAAAATGTGTCGTCTTAGAGAATCTATACACAACAACAAAAATAGAATCCCTACCCTTCTTAGTCCTAGGCAACCCCAAAATAAAGTCCATAGAAATGTCAATCCAAGTTCTTTTTAAGAATAGCACGCAAAAGTGTTCCCAAAGTTCTATTGACAACTTCAGTTTGTCCATCCGTTTGAGGATGACAAGTAGTAGAAAACAACAATTTTGTGCCAAGTTTAGCCCATAAAGTATTCCAAAAGTAGCTCAAGAATTTAACATCGTGACCAGAAACAATAGTCCTAGGCATGCCATGCAACCTAACGACTTCTCTAAAGAACAAATCCGCAATGTTTGAAGCATCATCGTTTTATGACAAGCTATAAAATGTGCCGTCTTAGAGAATCTATCCACAACAACAAAAATAGAATCCTCCCCTTCTTAGTCCTAGGCAACCCCAAAATGAAGTCCATAGAAATGTCAATCCAAGTTCTTTTAAGAATAGCACGCAAAAGTGTTCCCAAAGTTCTATTGGCAACTTCCTTTTATCCATCCGTTTGAGGATGACAAGTAGTAGAAAACAACAATTTTGTGCCAAGTTTAGCCCATAAAGTCTTCTAAAAGTAACTCAAGAATTTAACATCGCGACCAGAAACAATAGTCCTAGGCATGCCATGCATTCTAACGATTTCTCTAAAGAACAAATCCGCAATGTTTGAAGCATCATCGATTTATGACAAGCTATAAAATGTGCCGTCTTAGAGAATCTATCCACAACAACAAAATGTAATCCTCCCCTTCTTAGTCCTAGGCAACCCCAAAATGAAGTCCATAGAAATGTCAATCCAAGTTCTTTTGAAGAATAGCCGTAGAAGTGTTCCCAAAGTTCTATTGACAACTTCAGTTGTCCATCCGTTTGGGGATGACAAGTAGTAGAAAACAACAATTTTATGCCAAGTTTAGCCCATAAAGTCTTCCAAAAGTAACACAAGAATTTAACATCACGAACAGAAACAATAGTCTTAGGCATGCCATGCAACCTAACGACTTCTCTATAGAACAAATCCGCAATGTTTGAAGCATCATTGGTTTCATGACAAGCTATAAAATGTGCCGTCTTAGAGAATCTATCCACAACAACAAAAATATAATCCCTACCCTTCTTAGTCCTAGGCCAACCCCAAAATAAAGTCCACAGAAATGTCATCCAAGTTCTTTTTAAGAATAGCACGCAAAAGTGTTCCCAAAGTTCTATGACAACTTCAGTTTGTCCATCCGTTTGAGGATGACAAGTAGTAGAAAACAACAATTTTGTGCCAAGTTTAGCCCATAAAGTATTCCAGAAGTAGCTCAAAAATTTAACATCGGGACCAGAAACAATAGTCCTAGGCATGCCATGCACCTAACGACTTCTCTAAAGAACAAATCCGCAATGTTTGAAGCATCATCGGTTTATGACAAGCTATAAATGTGCCGTCTAGAGAATCTATCCACAACAACAAAAATAGAATCCCTACCCTTCTTAGTTCTAGGAAACCCCAAAATAAAGTCCATAGAAATGTCAATCCAAGTTCTTTTTAAGAATAGCACGCAAAAGTGTTTCCAAAGTTCTATTGGCAACTTCAATTTGTCCATCCGTTTGAGGATGACAAGTTAGTAGTAGAAAACAAAATTTTGTGGTCGGTTTTAGCCCTTAACTAAGTCTTCTAAAGTACT
>NW_027330746.1:0-6900 GCF_022965805.1 Primulina eburnea
GTCATAAAACCGATGATGCTTCAAACATTGCGGATTTGTTCTTTAGAGAAGTCGTTAGGTTGCATGGCATATAGGACTATTGCTTTGATCGCGATGTTAAATTCTTGAGTTACTTTTGGAATACTTTTGGGCTAAACTTGGCACAAAATTGTTTTTTTCTACTACTTGTCATCCTCAAACGGATGGACAAACTGAAGTTGTCAATACAACTTTGGGAACACTTTTGCGTGCTATTCTTAAAAAGAACTTGGATTGACATTTTATGGACTTTATTTTGGGTTGCCTAGTACTAAGAAGGGGAGGGATTCTATTTTTGTTGTTGTGGATAGATTCTCTAAGATGGCACATTTTATAGCTTGTCATAAAACCGATGATGCTTCAAACATTGCGGATTTGTTCTTTAGAGAAGTCGTTAGGTTGCATGGCATGACTAGGACTATTGCTTCTGATCGCGATGTTAAATTCTTGAGTTACTTTTGGAAGACTTTGCTAAACTTGGCACAAAATTGTTGTTTTCTACTACTTGTCATCCTCAAACGGATGGACAAACTGAAGTTGTCAATAGAACTTTGGGAACACTTTTGCGTGCTATTCTTAAAAAGAACTTGGATTGACATTTCTATGGACTTTATTTTGGGTTGCCTAGGACTAAGAAGGGGAGGGATTCTATTTTTTTGTTGTGGATAGATTCTCTAAGATGGCACATTTTATAGCTTGTCATAAAACCGATGATGCTTCAAACATTGCGGATTTGTTCTTTAGAGAAGTCGTAGGTTGCATGGCATGCTAGGACTATTGTTTCTGGTCGCGATGTTAAATTCTTGAGTTACTTTTGGACTTTGGGCTAAACTTGGCACAAAATTGTTGTTTTCTACTACTTGTCATCCTCAAACGGATGGACAAACTGAAGTTGTCAATAGAACTTTGGGAACACTTTTGCGTGCTATTCTTAAAAAGAACTTGGATTGACATTTCTATGGACTTTATTTTGGGTTGCCTAGTACTAAGAAGGGGAGGGATTCTATTTTTGTTGTTGTGGATAGATTCTCTAAGATGGCACATTTTATAGCTTGTCATAAAATCGATGATGCTTCAAACATTGCGGATTTGTTCTTTCGAGAAGTCGTTAGGTTGCATGGCATGACTAGGACTATTGCTTCTGATCGCGATGTTAAATTCTTGAGTTACTTTTGGAATACTTTTTGGGCTAAACTTGGCACAAAATTGTTGTTTTCTACTACTTGTCATCCTCAAACGGATGGACAAACTGAAGTTGTCAATAGAACTTTGGGAACACTTTTGCGTGCTATTCTTAAAAAGAACTTGGATTGACATTTCTATGGACTTTATTTTGGGTTGCCTAGGACTAAGAAGGGGAGGGATTCTATTTTTGTTGTTGTGGATAGATTCTCTAAGATGGCACATTTTATAGCTTGTCCTAAAACGATGATGCTTCAAACATTGCGGATTTGTTCTTTCGAGAAGTCGTTAGGTTGCATGGCATGACTAGGACTATTGCTTCTGATCGCGATGTTAAATTCTTGAGTTACTTTTGGAATACTTTTTGGGCTAAACTTGGCACAAAATTGTTGTTTTCTACTACTTGTCATCCTCAAACGGATGGACAAACTGAAGTTGTCAATAGAACTTTGGGAACACTTTTGCGTGCTATTCTTAAAAAGAACTTGGATTGACATTTCTATGGACTTTATTTTGGGTTGCCTAGGACTAAGAAGGGGAGGATTCTATTTTTTTGTTGTGGATAGATTCTCTAAGATGGCACATTTTATAGCTTGTCATAAAACGATGATGCTTCAAACATTGCGGATTTGTTCTTTAGAGAAGTCGTTAGGTTGCATGGCATGCCTAGGACTATTGTTTCTTCTGATCGCGATGTTAAATTCTTGAGTTACTTTTGGAATACTTTGGGCTAAACTTGGCACAAAATTGTTGTTTTCTACTACTTGTCATCCTCAAACGGATGGACAAACTGAAGTTGTCAATAGAACTTTGGGAACACTTTTGCGTGCTATTCTTAAAAAGAACTTGGATTGACATTTCTATGGACTTTATTTTGGGTTGCCTAGGACTAAGAAGGGGAGGGATTCTATTTTTTTGTTGTGGATAGATTCTCTAAGATGGCACATTTTATAGCTTGTCATAAAATCGATGATGCTTCAAACATTGCGGATTTGTTCTTTAGAGAAGTCGTTAGGTTGCATGGCATGACTAGGACTATTGCTTCTGATCGCGATGTTAAATTCTTGAGTTACTTTTGGAATACTTTTTGGGCTAAACTTGGCACAAAATTGTTGTTTTCTACTACTTGTCATCCTCAAACGGATGGACAAACTGAAGTTGTCAATAGAACTTTGGGAACACTTTTGCGTGCTATTCTTAAAAAGAACTTGGATTGACATTTCTATGGACTTTATTTTGGGTTGCCTAGGACTAAGAAGGGGAGGATTCTATTTTTTTGTTGTGGATAGATTCTCTAAGATGGCACATTTTATAGCTTGTCATAAAACCGATGATGCTTCAAACATTGCGGATTTGTTCTTTAGAGAAGTCGCTTAGGTTGCATGGCATGCCTAGGACTATTGTTTCTGATCGCGATGTTAAATTCTTGAGTTACTTTTGGAAGACTTTTGGGCTAAACTTGGCACAAAATTGTTGTTTTCTACTACTTGTCATCCTCAAACGGATGGACAAACTGAAGTTGTCAATAGAACTTTGGGAACACTTTTGCGTGCTATTCTTAAAAAGAACTTGGATTGACATTTCTATGGACTTTATTTTGGGTTGCCTAGGACTAAGAAGGGGAGGGATTCTATTTTTTTTGTTTGGATAGATTCTCTAAGATGGCACATTTTATAGCTTGTCATAAAACCGATGATGCTTCAAACATTGCGGATTTGTTCTTTAGAGAAGTCGTAGGTTGCATGGCATGCTAGGACTATTTTTCTGGTCGATGTTAAATTCTTGAGTTACTTTTGGAATACTTTGGGCTAAACTTGGCACAAAATTGTTGTTTTCTACTACTTGTCATCCTCAAACGGATGGACAAACTGAAGTTGTCAATAGAACTTTGGGAACACTTTTGCGTGCTATTCTTAAAAAGAACTTGGATTGACATTTCTATGGACTTTATTTTGGGTTGCCTAGGACTAAGAAGGGAGGGATTCTATTTGTTGTTGTGGATAGATTCTCTAAGATGGCACATTTTATAGCTTGTCATAAAATCGATGATGCTTCAAACATTGCGGATTTGTTCTTTAGAGAAGTCGTTAGGTTGCATGGCATATAGGACTATTGCTTCTGATCGCGATGTTAAATTCTTGAGTTACTTTTGGAATACTTTGGGCTAAACTTGGCACAAAATTGTTGTTTTCTACTACTTGTCATCCTCAAACGGATGGACAAACTGAAGTTGTCAATAGAACTTTGGGAACACTTTTGCGTGCTATTCTTAAAAAGAACTTGGATTGACATTTCTATGGACTTTATTTTGGGTTGCCTAGGACTAAGAAGGGAGGGATTCTATTTTTTGTTGTGGATAGATTCTCTAAGATGGCACATTTTATAGCTTGTCATAAAACCGATGATGCTTCAAACATTGCGGATTTGTTCTTTAGAGAAGTCGTTAGGTTGCATGGCATGACTAGGACTATTGCTTCTGATCGCGATGTTAAATTCTTGAGTTACTTTTGGAATACTTTTTGGGCTAAACTTGGCACAAAATTGTTGTTTTCTACTACTTGTCATCCTCAAACGGATGGACAAACTGAAGTTGTCAATAGAACTTTGGGAACACTTTTGCGTGCTATTCTTAAAAAGAACTTGGATTGACATTTTATGGACTTTATTTTTTTGCCTAGGACTAAGAAGGGGAGGGATTCTATTTTTGTTGTTGTGGATAGATTCTCTAAGATGGCACATTTTATAGCTTGTCATAAAACCGATGATGCTTCAAACATTGCGGATTTGTTCTTTAGAGAAGTCGTTAGGTTGCATGGCATGACTAGGACTATTGCTTCTGATCGCGATGTTAAATTCTTGAGTTACTTTTGGAAGACTTTATGGGCTAAACTTGGCACAAAATTGTTGTTTTCTACTACTTGTCATCCTCAAACGGATGGACAAACTGAAGTTGTCAATAGAACTTTGGGAACACTTTTGCGTGCTATTCTTAAAAAGAACTTGGATTGACATTTCTATGGACTTTATTTTGGGTTGCCTAGGACTAAGAAGGGGAGGGATTCTATTTTTTTGTTGTGGATAGATTCTCTAAGATGGCACATTTTATAGCTTGTCATAAAACCGATGATGCTTCAAACATTGCGGATTTGTTCTTTAGAGAAGTCGTTAGGTTGCATGGCATGCTAGGACTATTGTTCTGATCGCGATGTTAAATTCTTGAGTTACTTTTGGAAACTTTTTGGGCTAAACTTGGCACAAAATTGTTGTTTTCTACTACTTGTCATCCTCAAACGGATGGACAAACTGAAGTTGTCAATAGAACTTTGGGAACACTTTTGCGTGCTATTCTTAAAAAGAACTTGGATTGACATTTCTATGGACTTTATTTTGGGTTGCCTAGGACTAAGAAGGGGAGGGATTCTATTTTTGTTGTGTGGATAGATTCTCTAAGATGGCACATTTTATAGCTTGTCATAAAACCGATGATGCTTCAAACATTGCGGATTTGTTCTTTAGAGAAGTCGTTAGGGCATGGCATACTAGGACTATTTCTTTGATCGCGATGTTAAATTCTTGAGTTACTTTTGGAATACTTTTGGGCTAAACTTGGCACAAAATTGTTGTTTTCTACTACTTGTCATCCTCAAACGGATGGACAAACTGAAGTTGTCAATAGAACTTTGGGAACACTTTTGCGTGCTATTCTTAAAAAGAACTTGGATTGACATTTTATGGACTTTATTTTTTTGCCTAGGACTAAGAAGGGGAGGGATTCTATTTTTGTTGTTGTGGATAGATTCTCTAAGATGGCACATTTTATAGCTTGTCATAAAACCGATGATGCTTCAAACATTGCGGATTTGTTCTTTAGAGAAGTCGTTAGGTTGCATGGCATGACTAGGACTATTGCTTCTGATCGCGATGTTAAATTCTTGAGTTACTTTTGGAACTTTTGGGCTAAACTTGGCACAAAATTGTTGTTTTCTACTACTTGTCATCCTCAAACGGATGGACAAACTGAAGTTGTCAATAGAACTTTGGGAACACTTTTGCGTGCTATTCTTAAAAAGAACTTGGATTGACATTTCTATGGACTTTATTTTGGGTTGCCTAGGACTAAGAAGGGGAGGGATTCTATTTTTTTGTTGTGGATAGATTCTCTAAGATGGCACATTTTATAGCTTGTCATAAAACCGATGATGCTTCAAACATTGCGGATTTGTTCTTTAGAGAAGTCGTAGGTTGCATGGCATGCCTAGGACTATTGTTTCTGGTCGCGATGTTAAATTCTTGAGTTACTTTTGGAACTTTTTGGGCTAAACTTGGCACAAAATTGTTGTTTTCTACTACTTGTCATCCTCAAACGGATGGACAAACTGAAGTTGTCAATAGAACTTTGGGAACACTTTTGCGTGCTATTCTTAAAAAGAACTTGGATTGACATTTCTATGGACTTTATTTTGGGTTTGCCTAGTACTAAGAAGGGAGGGATTCTATTTTTGTTGTTGTGGATAGATTCTCTAAGATGGCACATTTTATAGCTTGTCATAAAATCGATGATGCTTCAAACATTGCGGATTTGTTCTTTAGAGAAGTCGTTAGGTTGCATGGCATGACTAGGACTATTGCTTCTGATCGCGATGTTAAATTCTTGAGTTACTTTTGGAATACTTTTTGGGCTAAACTTGGCACAAAATTGTTGTTTTCTACTACTTGTCATCCTCAAACGGATGGACAAACTGAAGTTGTCAATAGAACTTTGGGAACACTTTTGCGTGCTATTCTTAAAAAGAACTTGGATTGACATTTCTATGGACTTTATTTTGGGTTGCCTAGGACTAAGAAGGGGAGGGATTCTATTTTTGTTGTTGTGGATAGATTCTCTAAGATGGCACATTTTATAGCTTGTCATAAAACGATGATGCTTCAAACATTGCGGATTTGTTCTTTCGAGAAGTCGTTAGGTTGCATGGCATGACTAGGACTATTGCTTCTGATCGCGATGTTAAATTCTTGAGTTACTTTTGGAATACTTTTGGGCTAAACTTGGCACAAAATTGTTGTTTGTTTTCTACTACTTGTCATCCTCAAACGGATGGACAAACTGAAGTTGTCAATAGAACTTTGGGAACACTTTTGCGTGCTATTCTTAAAAAGAACTTGGATTGACATTTCTATGGACTTTATTTTGGGTTGCCTAGGACTAAGAAGGGAGGGATTCTATTTTTGTTGTTGTGGATAGATTCTCTAAGATGGCACATTTTATAGCTTGTCATAAAATCGATGATGCTTCAAACATTGCGGATTTGTTCTTTAGAGAAGTCGTTAGGTTGCATGGCATGACTAGGACTATTGCTTCTGATCGCGATGTTAAATTCTTGAGTTACTTTTGGAATACTTTTTGGGCTAAACTTGGCACAAAATTGTTGTTTTCTACTACTTGTCATCCTCAAACGGATGGACAAACTGAAGTTGTCAATAGAACTTTGGGAACACTTTTGCGTGCTATTCTTAAAAAGAACTTGGATTGACATTTCTATGGACTTTATTTTGGGTTGCCTAGGACTAAGAAGGGGAGGGATTCTATTTTTGTTGTTGTGGATAGATTCTCTAAGATGGCACATTTTATAGCTTGTCATAAAATCGATGATGCTTCAAACATTGCGGATTTTTCTTTCGAGAAGTCGTTAGGTTTGCATG
>NW_027330747.1:0-1574 GCF_022965805.1 Primulina eburnea
CAAGTTTAGCCCATAAAGTCTTCCAAAGTAACTCAAGAATTTAACATCGCGACCAGAAACAATAGTCCTAGGCATGCCATGCAACCTAACGACTTCTCTAAAGAACAAATCCGCAATGTTTGAAGCATCATCGGTTTTATGACAAGCTATAAAATGTGCCATCTTAGAGAATCTATCCACAACAACAAAAATAGAATCCCTCCCCTTCTTAGTCCTAGGCACCCCAAATAAAGTCCATAGAAATGTCAATCCAAGTTCTTTTTAAGAATAGCACGCAAAAGTGTTCCCAAAGTTCTATTGACAACTTCAGTTTGTCCATCCGTTTGAGGATGACAAGTAGTAGAAAACAACAATTTTGTGCCAAGTTTAGCCCATAAAGTCTTCCAAAAGTAACTCAAGAATTTAACATCGCGACCAGAAACAATAGTCCTAGGCATGCCATGCAACCTAACGACTTCTCTAAAGAACAAATCCGCAATGTTTGAAGCATCATCGGTTTTATGACAAGCTATAAAATGTGCCATCTTAGAGAATCTATCCACAACAACAAAAATAGAATCCCTCCCCTTCTTAGTCCTAGGCGACCCCAAAAAAGTCCATAGAAATGTCAATCCAAGTTCTTTTTAAGAATAGCACGCAAAAGTGTTCCCAAAGTTCTATTGACAACTTCAGTTTGTCCATCTGTTTGAGGATGACAAGTAGTAGAAAACAACAATTTTGTGCCAAGTTTAGCCCATAAAGTCTTCCAAAAGTAACTCAAGAATTTAACATCGCGACCAGAAACAATAGTCCTAGGCATGCCATGCAACCTAACGACTTCTCTAAAGAACAAATCCGCAATGTTTGAAGCATCATCGGTTTTATGACAAGCTATAGAATGTGCCATCTTAGAGAATCTATCCACAACAACAAAAATAGAATCCCTCCCCTTCTTAGTCCTAGGCACCCCAAAATAAAGTCCATAGAAATGTCAATCCAAGTTCTTTTTAAGAATAGCACGCGAAAGTGTTCCCAAAGTTCTATTGACAACTTCAGTTTGTCCATCCGTTTGAGGATGACAAGTAGTAGAAAACAACAATTTTGTGCCAAGTTTAGCCCATAAAGTCTTCCAAAAGTAACTCAAGAATTTAACATCGCGACCAGAAACAATAGTCCTAGGCATGCCATGCAACCTAACGACTTCTCTAAAGAACAAATCCGCAATGTTTGAAGCATCATCGGTTTTATGACAAGCTATAAAATGTGCCATCTTAGAGAATCTATCCACAACAACAAAAATAGAATCCCTCCCCTTCTTAGTCCTAGGCACCCCTAAAGTCCATAGAAATGTCAATCCAAGTTCTTTTTAAGAATAGCACGCAAAGTGTTCCCAAAGTTCTATTGACAACTTCAGTTTGTCCATCCGTTTGAGGATGACAAGTAGTAGAAAACAACAATTTTGTGCCAAGTTTAGCCCATAAAGTCTTCCAAAAGTAACTCAAGAATTTAACATCGCGACCAGAAACAACAGTCCTAGGCATGCCATGCAACCTAACGACTTCTCTAAAGAACAAATCCGCAATGTTTGAAGCATC
>NW_027330748.1:0-26160 GCF_022965805.1 Primulina eburnea
CCGCCTACATGCTCCACAGAACATCCTACAGATAAGATACCTGTCGAGCTTCTTATCTTGAACCTGCGAGAAAAAAATGCTACATGATGCGAGCCACCTCTTGAACCTGTAGGACACCTCTAGATTCTCGGCGCCGGTGGATCGAGGGTTTAGGCTGCGAGGAGGACGTCGCGTTATGAAAGAGGGGTGATTGTGATACCCCTTATCTCACATGATAAAAATTAAATATTTAAAATGAGTTTATAATATTATACTTACAAAGGATTTATAGCAAATTGGGAAAATCATTTTTGTAAAGCGAGGACAAATACGAAGTAGTTGATATAAAAGCCCATTGTACAGTCACGCATCCGCGGGCCCGGGCTCGGGGCGTAACTCTGAGGGTTAGGGGAAAACTGGAGATGTGAAACCCCTATTTAGTTCCTACTTCTCATGTAGTCGTTTTGCGCATCTTGTTTTTCTAGTTACCGGCTCCATTTATGTCCATATCTCATATGTGCAAATCTCATCACTGATTCTTATTGGTCCCTCTTTCCCTGTTGGGCCACCGGGCAAACTGGACTTTTTAGTAAATTCAATCAAGTTGACTCTGTAATTATTCGTTTTTCTTGCGTCAATAGTGACGCGCAAATGCCTTTCTGGAGGTGGAGGTCGGGGTTGTTCTCTGAGGGTTAGGGGAAAATTGGAGATGTGAAACCCCTATTTTGTTCCTACTTCTCATGTAGTCGCTTTGCTTATCTTGTTTTTCTAGTTACCGGCTCCATTTATGTCCTTATCTCATATTTGCAAATCTCATCACTGATTCTTATTGGTCTCTCTTTCCCTGTTGGGCCACCCGGAAAACTGGATTTCCTTAGTAAATTCAATCAAGTTGAATTAGCGACAATCCATTTCTCAGATTAGCGACCGCTTCTTCGTCAGCAATAACTCTCCATTACTTCACAAAGTCCTTAGCCAAGACTCTGTTCAAGTTTGGAAGAACATCCTGAGCTCTTTTATGTAACGAACCCTAGAGATTCAGACAAGGGAACTACCTCTATATCATGGTAAGTGTGATACTCTTGTCCCATATCTTAAAATTTAATATTTAAATGAATTTATAATGAGCTTACAATGGACTTCTATACAACTTGGGTTAATCATTTTCGTAAACCGAGGACAATTGGATGTTCGTTACATAAATGCTACATGCTACATGATGCGAGAAAAAAATGCTACATGATGCAAATTTTCCTGTCGAGCATGTAGGGGGTAGAATGCATTATACCCCGCCTACATCTCCACAGAACATCCTACAGATAAGATACCTGTCGAGCTTCTTATCTTGAACCTGCGAGAAAAAAATGCTACATGATGCGAGCCACCTCTTGAACCTGTAGGACACCTCTAGATTCTCGGCGCCGGTGGATCGAGGGGTTAGGCTGCGACGACGACGTCGCGTTATGAAAGAGGGGTGATTGTGATACCCTTATCTCACATGATAAAAATTAAATATTTAAAATGAGTTTATAATATTATACTTACAAAGGATTTCTAGCAAATTGGGAAAATCATTTTTGTAAAGCGAGAACGAATACGAAGTAGTTGATATAAAAGCCCATTGTACAGTGACGCATCCGCGGGCCCGGGCTCGGGGCGTAACAGTTAACCGTAAATTCCTCATGTGTTAATTCTTGTAGGCTCAACACGGTGCAATTGTCACTCATATCATCTTGATAAGATAAAGCAAGGCGCTGCTTCACATTAAGCATAATGAATTCCACTTACTCGTTTTTCCAACTGTACAAGTGTCCGAAAGGCATTTGCACATCATTATTGATGCAAGAAAATCAAATAATTACAGAATTAACTTGATTGAATATGCTAAGGAAGTCCTATTTGTCCATTGGCCAAACAGGGAAAGAAGGACCAATAAGAATCAGTGATGGGATTTGCAATGATGGGATATGGATAGAAATGGAGCCGTAACTAGAAAAAAAATATGCGCAAAGCGACTACATGAGAAGTAAGAACTAAATAAGGATTCCACGTCTCCAAATTTTTTGAGAACTAAATAAGACTACATAAGAGCATTATTTCATATGGGATAGAGTCAAAGTATCTTCTTATGCTTCTTCCTTTTCCAAGATGTTCATAAGTCATTGTTGCTTCGCAAAACACCTACATAGTATAACAATAAAGGAGAAGGGTTTCACTGTAATGATGTGTGTGTACGTATTCTTGTTCTGGTTTTAACATGATACAGTGCGATTGTGTACATTTGCATTCATATTTTAAAAACATATCAAAAGTAAATTTGCCAGCATATCACAAAAAATCTTACCCTATCTAAAGGAAACTAAAGGCTCAAAACTCATTCTTCTCCATATGACAAAATGTCATTTCCATACTGTAAATATTTTTTGTGTGGGTATTTTTTAAATTCCATGTATTTCAATTTCTTTACTAGTTTATGTCTTGCCCTTGCACTTTTTAGGCTTGGGTCTCTGAGGGTTAGGAGAAAATTCGAGATGTGAAACCCCTATTTAGTTCCTACTTCTCATGTAGTCGCTTTGCACATCTTGTTTTTCTAGTTACCGGCTCCATTTATGTCCATATCTCATATGTGCAAATCTATCACTGATTCTTATTGGTCCCTATTTCCCTGTTGGGCCACCCGGCAAACGAGATTTCCTTAGTAAATTCAATCAAGTTGACTCTGTAATTATTCGATTTTCTTGCGTCAATAGTGATGCGCAAATGAATTTCTGGGGGAGGTCGGGGTTGTTCTCTGAGGGTTAGGGGAAAATTGGAGATGTGAAACCCCTATTTAGTTCCTACTTCTCATGTAGTCGCTTTGCGCATCTTGTTTTTCTAGTTACCGGCTCATTTATGTCCATATCTCAATGTGCAAATCTTATCACTGATTCTTATTGGTCTCTCTTTCCCTGTTGGGCCACCCGGCAAAGTGGATTTTCTTAGTAAATTCAATCAAGTTGACTATGTAATTATTCGATTTTCTTGCGTAAATTGTTTCGCAAATGCCTTTTTTTTGGGGGGGGTGAGGGTGGTCGGGGTTGTTCTCTGAGGGTTAGGGAAAACTGGAGATGTGAAACCCCTATTTAGTTCCTACTTCTCATTAGTCGTTTTGCGCATCTTGTTTTTCTAGTTACCGGCTCCATTTATGTCCATATCTCATATGTGCAAATCTCACTGATTCTTATTGGTCCCTCTTTCCCTGTTGGGCCACCGGGCAAACTGGACTTTCTTAGTAAATTCAATCAAGTTGACTCTGTAATTATTCGTTTTTCTTGCGTCAATAGTGATGCGCAAATGCCTTTCTGGGGGTGGAGGTCGGGGTTGTTCTCTGAGGGTTAGGGGAAAATTGGAGATGTGAAACCCTATTTAGTTCCTACTTCTCATGTAGTCGCTTTGCTTATCTTGTTTTTCTAGTTACCGGCTCCATTTATGTCCATATCTCAATTTGCAAATCTCATCACTGATTCTTATTGGTCTCTCTTTCCCTGTTGGGCCACCCGGAAAACTGGATTTCCTTAGTAAATTCAATCAAGTTGAATTAGCGACAATCCATTTCTCAGATTAGCGACCGCTTCTTCGTCAGCAATAACTCTCCATTACTTCACAAAGTCCTTAGCCAAGACTCTGTTCAAGTTTGGAAGAACATCCTGGAGCTCTTTTATGTAACGAACCCTAGAGATTCAGACAAGGAACTACCTCTATATCATGGTAAGTGTGATACTCTTGTCCCATATCTTAAAATTTTAATATTTAAATTGAATTTATAATGAGCTTACAATGGACTTCTATAGCAACTTGGGTTAATCATTTTCGGAAACCGAGGACAATTGGATGTTCGTTACATAAATGCTACATGCTACATGATGCGAGAGAAAAATGTTACATGATGCAAATTTTCCTGTCGAGCATGTAGGGGGGTAGAATGCATTATACCCCGCCTACATGCTCCACAGAACATCCTACAGATAAGATACCTGTCGAGCTTCTTATCTTGAACCTGCGAGAAAAAAATGCTACATGATGCGAGCCACCTCTTGAACCTGTAGGACACCTCTAGATTCTCGGCGTCGGTGGATCGAGGGGTTAGGCTGCGACGACGACGTCGCGTTATGAAAAGGGGTGATTGTGATACCCCTTATCTCACATGATAAAAATTAAATATTTAAAATGAGTTTATAATATTATACTTACAAAGGATTCTAGCAAATTGGAAAATCATTTTTGTAAAGCGAGGACGAATACGAAGTAGTTGATATAAAAGCCCATTGTACAGTCACGCATCCGCGGGCCCGGCTCGGGGCGTAACAGTTAGCCGTAAATTCCTCATGTGTTAATTCTTGTAGGCTCAACACGGTGCAATTGTCACTCATATCATTGATAAGATAAAGCAAGGCGCTGCTTCACATTAAGCATAATGAATTCCACTTACTCGTTTTTCCAACTGTACAAGTGTCCGAAAGGCATTTGCGCATCATTATTGATGCAAGAAAATCAAATAATTACAGAATTAACTTGATTGAATATGCTAAGGAAGTCCAATTTGTCCGGTGGCCAAACAGGGAAAGAAGGACCAATAAGAATCAGTGATGGGATTTGCAATGATGGGATATGGATAGAAATGGAGCCGTAACTAGAAAAAAAATATGCGCAAAGCGACTACATGAGAAGTAAGAACTAAATAAGGATTCCACGTCTCCAAATTTTTTGAGAACTACATAAGAGCATTATTTCATATGGGATAGAGTCAAAGTATCTTCTTATGCTTCTTCCTTTTCCAAGATGTTCATAAGTCATTGTTGCTTCGCAAGAAACCTACATAGTATAACAATAAAGGAGAAGGGTTTCACTGTAATGATGTGTGTGTACGTATTCTTGTTCTGGTTTTAACATGATACAGTGCGATTGTGTACATTTGCATTCATATTTTAAAAACATATCAAAAATAAATTTGCCAGCATATCACAAAAAATCTTACCCTATCTAAAGGAAACTAAAGGCTCAAAACTCATTCTTCTCCATATGACAAAATGTCATTTCCATATTGTAAATCCATATTTTTTGTGTGGGTATTTTTTAAATTCCATGTATTTCAATTTCTTTACTAGTTTATGTCTTGCCCTTGCACTTTTTAGGCTTGGGTCTCTGAGGGTTAGGAGAAAATTCGAGATGTCAAACCCCTATTTAGTTCCTACTTCTCATGTAGTCGCTTTGCACATCTTGTTTTTCTAGTTACCGGCTCCATTTATTTCCATATCTCATATGTGCAAATCTCATCACTGATTCTTATTGGTCCCTATTTCCCTGTTGGGCCACCCGGCAAACGGGATTTCCTTAGTAAATTCAATCAAGTTGACTCTGTAATTATTCGATTTTCTGGCGTCAATAGTGAGGCGCAAATGCATTTCAGGGGGAGGGGGGGAGGTCGGGGTTGTTCTCTGAGGGTTAGGGGAAAATTCGAGATGTCAAACCCCTATTTAGTTCCTACTTCTCATGTAGTCGCTTCGCGCATCTTGTTTTTCTAGTTACCGGCTCCATTTATGTCCATATCTCATATGTGCAAATCTTATCACTGATTCTTATTGGTCTCTCTTTCCCTGTTGGGCCACCCGGCAAAGTGGATTTTCTTAGTAAATTCAATCAAGTTGACTATGTAATTATTCGATTTTCTTGCGTAAATTTTTCGCAAATGCCTTTTTTTTGGGGGGGTGGGGGGTGTGAGGGGGGGGTGGGTAGGGAGGTGGGGTTGTTCTCTGAGGGTTAGGGGAAAACTGGAGATGTGAAACCCCTATTTAGTTCCTACTTCTCATAGTCCTTTTGCGCATCTTGTTTTTCTAGTTACCGGCTCCATTTATGTCCATATCTCATATGTGCAAATCTCATCACTGATTCTTATTGGTCCCTCTTTCCCTGTTGGGCCACCGGGCAAACTGGACTTTCTTAGTAAATTCAATCAAGTTGACTCTGTAATTATTCGTTTTTCTTGCGTCAATAGTGATGCGCAAATGCCTTTCTGGGGGTGGAGGTCGGGGTTGTTCTCTGAGGGTTAGGGGAAAATTGGAGATGTGAAACCCTATTTAGTTCCTACTTCTCATGTAGTCGCTTTGCTTATCTTGTTTTTCTAGTTACCGGCTCCATTTATGTCCATATCTCATATTTGCAAATCTCATCACTGATTCTTATTGGTCTCTCTTTCCTGTTGGGCCACCCGGAAAACTGGATTTCCTTAGTAAATTCAATCAAGTTGAATTAGCGACAATCCATTTCTCAGATTAGCGACCGCTTCTTCGTCAGCCATAACTCTCCATTACTTCACAAAGTCCTTAGCCAAGACTCTGTTCAAGTTTGGAAGAACATCCTGGAGCTCTTTTATGTAACGAACCCTAGAGATTCAGACAAGGTAACTACCTCTATATCATGGTAAGTGTGATACTCTTGTCCCATATCTTAAAAATTTAATATTTAAAATGAATTTATAATGAGCTTACAATGGACTTCTATAGCAACTTGGGTTAATCATTTTCGTAAACCGAGGACAATTGGATGTTCGTTACATAAATGCTACATGCTACATGATGCGAGAAAAAAATGCTACATGATGCAAATTTTCTTGTCGAGCATGTAGGCGGGGTAGAATGCATTATACACCGCCTACATGCTCCACAGAACATCCGACAGATAAGATACCTGTCGAGCTTCTTATCTTGAACCTGCGAGAAAAAAATGCTACATGATGCGAGACACCTCTTGAACCTGTAGGACACCTCTAGATTCTCGGCGTCGGTGGATCGAGGGGTTAGGCTGCGATGAGGACGTCGCGTTATGAAAGGGGTGATTGTGATACCCCTTATCTCACATGATAAAAATTAAATATTTAAAATGAGTTTATAATATTATACTTACAAAGGATTTCTAGCAAATTGGAAAAATCATTTTTGTAAAGCGAGGACGAATACGAAGTAGTTGATAAAAGTCCATTGTACAGGTACCTGGACAGTGGTTGGATGTTTAAGATATACATGCCTGGTGAAGCTAAACTACTAGATGAAATGACTCAGTCAATAAAGAATTGTGGGTACTTGTAAACTTATTTATGGTAACATTATAATCGAAAACTTATTGCTCGTTGAACCAATAATAATTTTACACTTGAGTTACAATCATATAATAATAATATAAAAATGTAATTGAAGTCAACGATATTTTTCTAAAATACACACACATACATACATACATACATATATATACATATATATATATGAATTGCACTATTATATGGTACACTCTCAATTAGATATTACAATCCATGCATATCCATAAATAAATAAATAAGATATTATTTTGTCGTAGAATCAATTAAATTAAATATTAGAGAATCATGCGAGCTATAAATTGATAAGAATCTTGTGAGTCGCACAATAATAAAAGTGCAAAGAGTATACTGGAAAGAATTAAGATGACCTCTAAAGAGAAAAACCATTTCGATCGTATCCCAGCAGAGTTGCTTATCTCCGTTTTAGACAAAATCTTGGATACCAAATGCCTGTGCTTTTGCCAGTCGGTCTCCAAGCATTTTGCCGCGCGTTCTTCAAACACACTTAGTTTTCTGCCCAATCTCATGTGGTGGAATGCATGTTTGATGTTCTTGTTTGGCCACGGGGAACCAGATACTTATTAAAGAAACTTTGGTTGCCTTGAAAGTTGAATCTACACTATCCACTTCCGCTCTTTAATCTCCAGCAAATCTCCAAGCCTTTAGTTAGGTGGAAGTCCAATTCATTTATGTTCACCTTCGTTTTCAGCTAGAGCTTGCGTGTTTGCAACTCATCTGACGATGGATATGACAGATATCAAAACCCAAAGTCAACTCACAATGGAGGAATGTGACGCCCTTCTTCGTTTCGATTGCATGATTTCATGCTGAGGTTTCTTTATGTTAAAGAGCTTCTTGCTGTTCTTCCAAATTCAAAACATGTTCTGCACTTGACCCTATGAAGCAGTGGAGCCTTGTTTTCGAGGAAGATGGCATGCTCAAGAAAGTCTCCTCTCACTTGTCCAGAGGCATGATTGATAACTTCAGTCGCTTGGATCAGATTAAGAAGAATCAGGTACTGGCTACTGCTACTCATCTTGGTGAAAAGATTCAGACAAATAATTTTCAGCATTGAACCAAGATTGATGAAGTTCAAAGCAAATTTTAATGAGAATATTGATGGAGTAAGCAGTCAGTTAGTCATCCTACTTTTCTACCTAAAAGCAACCTTCCGGTATTGAACAAGAGATAACAGCCCATGCCAACTGACTATCCAAGAAAACCAACTGACTCAAGTAGAAAGAATTATGGACATAAAGATTTTCAGAAGAGAAAATTGTAAAATTACTTTGGTCGGAGATCATTTTCTTAGTCAAATAGTCCGATCGATGTTAAAAAACAAAATACCCAGAATAGCAATGCTTAGAACAGTCTTTATATTTCAGCCTTACAGTTTTTGTTGAAGAATTTGTAAATTCTTATCTATCAAATGAATTCAGAGTTCACAAGAACTTAATTTTGTCAAACATCAAAAATGTAATTCAGCTCTTACGGTTCAAATATCTCATAAAATGATATTGATCTATTTTATGTATTTAGTTAGGAATATATTAATATAACAATAAAGGATTTAAGATTAATTTATATTATGCTTCGACAATCTTTTCAATTTTAATATTCGTTGGTTCAATGCCCTAAACCCCCTAGACTCGTTCGAGATTTCTTGTAATACACACCTTATTATGTGAGCAATTGTAGATAAATTATTATTTTTTTATTGATCGAACAACTTGTAAATATGACAATATATTTATAAAATAATAATTGTAGTGTTAGAGTTTTACCGAAAACTCTTATTTCGAGTTTTATTGACATTTCAGTTTCGACACTGTCATAATAATTTCTTTTGCAAAAAATATCATCATTTTTTTACCAACTTTTTTAAATATGCAAAGTATGGACATAGTTGACAATTTACAATGAATATTACAATTTTTCATATGTTTATTTATAATAACAATAATTATAGTGTTGAGAGTTTTACCGAAACTCCTCTTTTGAGTTATACTGTTTTGACCTTATCATGATAATTTTTGTTACTAAAATATCTCAATTTTTTGAAATATCTACAACTATATTATATTAATATAATATAATAAAGTATAATGATAATAATAATATATAGATTATTTTATAGATCGATGTATTTATTAGGAATTGAGACTATTAACCAACTTACTAAAAAAAATAGAAACAAAAATTAATTACTTGTAAATATGTATGTGTGCGTGTGAAATTTTCTAACCATTGATAAGATATACAAAATCAATTAAAAATTACAATACATATCTGTAACAATAATAAAAGATTACAATCCATATCATTGATAAATACTAGAATCGTGTGAATTGCACAACATTAGAACGATGGCCTCCGAGAACCATTTCGATCGTCTCCCAGCAAAGCTAATTATCTCCATTTTCGAAAAAATACTGGATCCCAAATGGCTGTGCGTTTGCTATTCTGTCTCCAAGAATTTTGCCGCTCATGTTGTTCAAGCCAGCCACCTGTTTCTGTCCGAATCTCGTGTGAGATTAGCCCATTTGGCGAGCCTCCTGTTTGGCCACCTGGGATCAAAAACTTTCGAAAGAAACTTTGCTACGTGAAATCCGCAGCAATGCAATTCAATATTCGTAACCTTGATTCAGCCTTTTGTATGTGGAAATCTGATTCGTTTCAGTTCATCTTCGTTTTGGCAGAGAGCCGTGTTGATAATGATATCTCTGCAGCTGGCATCAAAGCATTCACAATGGAAGAATGCCATGCCTTATTTGGTTCGATTTACAATCACATGTGTGATTTCTCGTTGCGGTTTCGTTATATTGAAGAGCTTCTTGATGTTCATCCAAATTTAAAAAATGTTTATGCAGTGGACCCTATGAAGCGGGGGAGCATTGATTTGGGAGAAGAAGGTATTGCCAATGTGATGGAGGGTCGTAGGATAGTTTGATGGTGAAGAATACATTTAAAAAAGAGAATACCGTGAAGTAGCCATCACCATGATCAAGAAACACCGTTATATTTCATTTGTCGGTTCAACTACCGTCGAGGCACCATTGCAAGTTTTCCACTACAATCATTGGCAAACATGAAGTCACTGTCATTCTAGAAAATGTACGTACATGCATCATAAGCAAGATAATGTGATGAGGACCACGTGAAGTGAGTTTGAGAGGGGTGGGTAATTTCACTTATTCAATTTGTTTTCTGCCCCTAAAGGGTTCTTCTTAGATTTAAAATATATGCACACTTAAATAACGATTGTTAATTGGATGTCAGGAGGTTTTTTTACGTAACCACTCTGACGCTCAAGTCAATAAAGTGATTTATATTAAGAGTGTATTTTTTCTTGTATAAGAGTATATATCTGAATGCATTAATATCAAACAAACCTGATATTTATAGGAAGAAAGTCAATGATGACTTTGTTTTCAGCCCAGCTGTTACTCATGATGGATAGTTGCCCATACCTTGTTTACTGATATTGTTACTCCGATCTAGTCACATCACCCTTACGTGCGCCGAAAGACCTCTTAACGATGATCAAGTCGTGGTGCCTCATACCTGCGAGTTCAGACATGACACCTGTACTGGAGCGCATGGATAATTACCTTGATGTAGATCACTGCTCTTAGTTGCACTACCCGAGCTCCCACTACCCGAGCTAGCTATGTCATGTCCCGAGACTGGGGTTAGTCAATACCGACGTTGTTTACAACCACATAATTGAAAATAACAAGCCTCGTAGTATAGTATAAACCAAAAACCAGTTTATTACTCACAGTCAATCATAAGATTGTTTTTACAATGTAGATTTTTAAACGATAAAAATATGCGGAGCGAAAACTAAAATAAGCTTCTTGATTCTTTTTATTATCAGCCCCAAAATTGGTCTTGTTCATCTTTCTCGATTTTCTCTTCTGATATCTAGGAGGATAGAGTAAGGGGTAAGTGATATGGTCATCACTCAGTAAGCAGGGGTCGTTCGAGCACATACATAACAAATACATATGAATTTTGAAAACCACATATCATATCATGCATAACATTATTCTCATAACATGTCATCATCATAAGCATATTGGGGTTCCCACTCATATCCAGTTGAATCCTCACAATGCCAAACCATAAAACATAAGATAATCGTATCAAGAAGGGGTAGAAACAGAATAACGATGCTCGACCGAAACTTTCAAAAACAAAACAATTCATACACAATATATTTTAAACCAAGCCCACTTACCTTAGACTGGAAGGAAACGTGAAGAACTCGGAAACCATAGAATAATCATGCAACTGACACTTCGAAGACGCAGCAGCACATCTACCGAAAAAGTAGCCGTCTTATAAAATTCCTTCCGCCTTATTGAACAGTTGGATTGGGCTTAAATTTTAAGGTATATTCACAAGTACGTCAAATAAATTATGAACGGTCGAGATCGAGTTTGGAAGTCATTTTAACCTGCTTATGGACAAAAAACCGTATGTATATATTATTCACATCTAAAATCTGAGTAGTTTTCTTGCGAATGCTATAAACAAAAAACTATCTGTTGGATTTGGCTGAAATTCGTATATGTTATTCAAATATATGAAAGCATATTCTAAACGGTGAAGATCGGATTCAGATCATCAGCGCTAGAGAAATATTTTTCTGAACGTGGACTAATTTTGATGATTACAGCATAATTTTGGAGAGCAAAATTTTCAAAAATTTCTAGGGAGAGTTTAGAGAGAATTTCGAAAATTTTGAGTGTAGGAATGGTGTGAAATGTTGAATGGTGTAGGGTGGTATTTATTAGAGTGATGTGAAAATTTTATCATAATTTGATTGATATCATTCCATAATTTGGAGATGCTCATTCCATAATTTCGAGATACCTTTTCCATAAATATTGAGATGGTTCCTTATTGTGAGAAACTGTCTTGGATGTAATATTTCCTTTCAAACTAGGTTGATATGCAGCCTTAATTTATCGTGTATCTTGTACTAGATTTCAAATTATATGTATTTATTGGCTTAGAAATTTTTTTTGAATATAATGTATTATTTAATATTTTCAAATTTATTATTTTTACAATAATATCACAACTCGAAAATAAATTCTTATACATGTCTACATTTAAACAAATAATTACAAGCCCAAAAAATTTTGGTTCTCACAAGCTATGAGCCTGACTCCTTCTGAACACGGGTCAGAGCAGAGAAGAGATGGCCCTAGTACAAGATTTGCCCAGGGTATCACCACTCATTCCCTCAAATAGTCAAGCTAGAGTCCTACTCGTTGTCCGAGTAATACGAATATGTTTGGGCGGGAAATTCATGGATGTAGGGCTGGACGTGAGCATGAAGTAAGCCTTAGTAGTCGAAAGATCGGATGTCACTTCGAATTTTGTACCCGTCTTTTCATATACCCCGTACAATCTTCAAGGAGCATCGTGCTCGTCTATCGTTTTGAAATATATGGCTCAGGATCATCTTCCCCCAAGTATAAATAGTTGACGCCTTCCCCAATTTTTTACTTTAACAAAACAATTGCACATTCTCACTCTTCAGCTCTCCATATCTCCGACAACCATTCTGCTACTTTGCGTTCACCTTCTCCTCCAAATTTTTCCGTTAGTTTTTATTTTTCCGCTTATTCCTCATGTCAAATTATACTTCTTCCCCGTCTGGAGCGAACATGCGCGGTTTCATCGGTGATGATATGTTCTGATTTTCTCTTAACCCTCAGAGAACAACCCAGCCCCCCTTCCCCCAGACCCAAGCCTAAAAAGTGTAAGGGCAAGGCATAAATTAGTAAAGAAATTGAAATACATGGAATTTAAAAAATAGCCAAACAAAAAATATGGATTTACAGTATGTAAATGACATTTTGTGATATGGAGAAAAATGAGTTTTTGAGCCTTAGTTTCCTTTAGCTAGGGTAAGGTTTTTTTTAAATACGTTATGAAATTTATTTTGATATGGTTTTAAAATATGAATGCATACATACACAATCACATTGTATGTTAAACATATAACAAGAATAGGTACACACACATCATTGCTGTGAAACCCTTCTCCTTGATTGTTATACTATGCAGGTGTTCATGGGAAGTAAACAATGGCTTATGAACAACAAAATTGGAGATGTGAAATCCTTATTTAGTTTCTACTTCTCATGTAGTCGTTTTGCGCATCTTGTGTTTTTCTAGTCACTCGCCTCCATTTATGTCCATATCCCATATGTGTAAAATCTCATCACTGATTCTTATTGGTCCATCTTTCATTGTTGGGCCACCCGGCAAACTGGACTTCCTTAGTAGATTCAATCAAGTTGACTATGTAATTATTTGATTTTCTTGCGTCAATAGTGATGCAAAAATGCCTTTCGGACACTTATACGGGTGGAAAGTGAGAAAGTGGGATTCATTATGCTTCGTGTGAAGCAGCACCTTGCTTCATTTTATCAGGATGATATGAGGGATAATTGGCACCGTGCTAAGCCAAAACAAAATTGACACCTGAGGAATTTATGGTTTACCTTTATATAAAGGTAGTTCTCATGTCTGAATCCCATCTTAGGGTTCATTACATAAAAGAGCAGCTAGATGTTCTTCCAAATTTGAACAGAATCTTGGCTGAGGACTTTGTGAAGCATGGGAGAGTTATTGCTAACGAAGAAGTGGTCGCTAATATGAGAAATGACTTTTCATTAAAGGATGTTGTCGGCGATTGAGTTGGAGGCTGTCGGAGAATTGAGGAGCATGAGTTGGAGGTTCGCAGAGGCATGTTGTTGGAGGATACTGCCGGTGGAGTGGAGCCGGTTGTTGTGTTGGACGGAATTATGGCTTACCTTGATATAGAGGTAGTTCCCTTGTATGACTCTCATCTTAGGGTTCGTTACACAAAAGAGCTCCTTGATGTACTTCCAAACTTGAACAGAGTCTCGGCTGAGGACTTTGTGAAACAAGGGAGAGTTAATTGGTGACGATGAAGACGCTCACTAATCTGAGTAATGGCTTGCCATTGGAGGATGTTGTCAGACGGGTAAGTTGGAGGAGGCTGTCAGAGAATTGAGAAGCATGAGGTTGGAGGTTGGCGGAGGGCATGTGTGTGTGGAGGAATGCTGTCGGTGGAGTGGAGCAGTTTTTGTATTTTACTTTGTGAAGCAAGGGAAGTTATTGCTGACGAAGAAGAAGCGGGGTCCGCTATATGAGGAAATGGCTTGTCGTTGGAGGATGCTGTTGTAGGAATTGGAGGAGCATGAGTTGTAGGTCGGCGACGATTTGTTGTTGGGAGGATGCTGCGGTGGAGTTGAGCCGATTGTAGTGTTGTACAGAATTATGGCTTACCTTGATATAAAGGTATTTCGACAAAAGTGATCCTGATGTTCTTACAACTTGAACAGAATCTTGCTGAGGACTTTGTAAGCAAAGGAGAGTTATTTTGACGATGAAACGCTTGCTAATATGAGAAATAGCTTGCCATTGTAGGATGTTGTTGGTGGTAAGTTGGAGGGTATCGGAGAATTGAGAAGTGTGAGTTGGAGGTTGGCAGATGCATGTTGTTAGAGGATGCTGCTGGTGGGGTGGAGTCGATTGTTGTGTTAGACGGAATTTATGGCTTGCCTTGATATAGAGGTAGTTCTCTTGTCTGAATCTCATCTTAAGGTTCGTTACATAAAGAGCTCATGGATGTTCTTCCAAACTTGAACAGAGTTTCGGCTGAAGACTTTATGAAGCAGATGAGAGTTATTGCTGACGAAGAAGTGGTCGTTAATATGACAAATGACTTGCCATTAGAGGATGTTGTCGACGGTGAGTTGGAGGCTGTCGGAGAACTGGAGGAGTATGAGTTGGAGGTTGGCATAGGCATGTTGTTGGAAGATGTTGCCGGTGGAGTGGAGCCGGTTGTTGTGACTTACTTTGTGAAATAGGGGAAGTTAATGTTGAAGAAGAAGCAGTCGCTAATCTAAGAAATGGCTAGCCGTTGGAGGATGTTTTCGTCAGTGAGTTGAAGGCTCTCGGAGAATTGGAGGAGCATGAGTTGGAGGTTTGCAGAGGCGTGTTGTTGGAGGATGCTGCCAGTGGAGTGGAGTCGGTTGTTGTGGATTACTTTGTGAATCAGGGGAAAGTTATTGGTGACGAAGAAACGGTCGCTAATCTGAGAAACGACTTGCCATTATGCTGTCGTTGATGAGTTGGAGGCTGTTGGAGAATTGGAAGAGCATGAGTTGGAGGTTGGCGGAGGCATGTTGTTGGAAAATGCAGCAGGTGGAGTGGAGCCGGTTGTTGTGTTAGACAATCCATTTCTCAGATTAGCGACCGCTTCTTCGTCAGCAATAACTCTCCATTACTTCACAAAGTCCTTAGCCAAGACTCTGTTCAAGTTTGGAAGAACATCCTGAAGCTCTTTTATGTAACGAACCCTAGAGATTCAGACAAGGGAACTACATCTATATCATGGTAAGTGACATACTCTTGTCTCATATCTTAAAAATTTAATATTTAAAATGAATTTATAATGAGCTTACAATGGACTTCTATATCAACTTGGGTTAATCATTTTCGTAAAACGAGGACAATTGGATGTTAGTTACATAAATGCTACAAGCTACATGATGCGAGAAAAAAATTTTACATGATGCAAATTTTCCTGTCGAGCATGTAGGCGGGGTAGAATGCATTATACCCCGCCTACATGCTCCACAGAACATCCTACAGATAAGATACCCGTCGAGCTTCTTATCTTGAACCTGCGAGAAAAAAATGCTACATGATGCGAGCCACCTCTTGAACCTGTAGGACACCTCTAGATTCTCGGCGCCGGTGGATCGAGGGGTTAGGCTGCGACGACGACGTCGCGTTATGAAAGAGGGGTGATTGTGATACCCCTTATCTCACATGATAAAAATTAAATATTTAAATTGAGTTTATAATATTATACTTACAAAGGATTTCTAGCAAATTGGGACAATTATTTTTGTAAAGCGAGGACGAATACGAAGTAGTTGATATAAAAGCCCATTGTACAGTCACGCATCCGCGGGCCCGGGCTCGGGGCGTAACAGTTAGCCGTAAATTCCTCATGTGTTAATTCTTGTAGGCTCAACACGGTGCAATTGTCACTCGTATCATCTTGATAAGATAAAGCAAGGCGCTGCTTCACATTAAGCATAATGAATTCCACTTACTCGTTTTTCCAACTGTACAAGTGTCCGAAAGGCATTTGCGCATCATTATTGATGCAAGAAAATCAAATAATTACAGAATTAACTTGATTGAATATGCTAAGGAAGTCCAATTTGTCCGGTGGCCAAACAGGGAAAGAAGGACCAATAAGAATCAGTGATGGGATTTGCAATGATGGGATATGGATAGAATGGAGCCGTAACTAGAAAAATATATGCGCAAAGCGACTACCTGAGAAGTAAGAACTAAATTAAGGATCTACGTCTCCAAATTTTTGAGAACTAAATAAGACTACATAAGAGCATTATTTCATATGGGATAGAGTCAAAGTATCTTCTTATGCTTCTTCCTTTTCCAAGATGTTCATAAGTCATTGTTGCTTCGCAAGAACACCTACATAGTATAACAATAAAGGAGAAGGGTTTCACTGTAATGATGTGTGTGTACGTATTCTTGTTCTGGTTTTAAAATGATACAAGGCGATTGTGTACATTTGCATTCATATTTTAAAAACATATCAAAAGTAAATTTGCCAGCATATCACAAAAAATCTTACCCTATCTAAAGGAAACTAAAGGCTCAAAAACTCATTCTTCTCCATATGACAAATTTCATTTCCATACTGTAAATCCATAATTTTTGTGTGGGTATTTTTTAAATTCCCATGTATTTCAATTTCTTTACTAGTTTATGTCTTTCCCTTGCACTTTTAGGCTTGGGTCTCTAAGGGTTAGGAGAAAATTCGAGATGCGAAACCCCTATTTAGTTCCTACTTCTCATGTAGTCGCTTTGCACATCTTGTTTTTCTAGTTACCGGCTTCATTTATGTCCATATCTCATATGTGCAAATCTCATCACTGATTCTTATTGGTCCCTATTTCCCTGTTGGGCCACCCGGCAAACGGGATTTCCTTAGTAGATTCAATTAAGTTTGGTTCTGTAATTATTCGATTTTCTTGCGTCAATAGTGATGCGCAAATGCATTTCTGGGGGAGGGGGGGAGGTCGGGGTTGTTATCTGAGGGTTAGGGGAAAATTGGAGATGTGAAACCCCTATTTAGTTCCTACTTCTCATGTAGTCGTTTTGCGCATCTTGTTTTTCTAGTTACCGGCTCCGTTTATGTCCATACCTCATATGTGTAAATCTCATCACTGATTCTTATTGGTCCATCTTCCCTGTTGGGCCACCGGGCAAACTGGACTTTCTTAGTAAATTCAATCAAGTTGACTCTGTAATTATTCGTTTTTCTTGCGTGAATAGTGATGCGCAAATGCCTTTCTAAGGGTGGAGGTCGGGGTTGTTCTCTGAGGGTTAGGGGAAAATTAGAGATGTGAAACCCCTATTTAGTTCCTACTTCTCATGTAGTCGCTTCGCGCATCTTGTTTTCTAGTTACCCCGGCTCCATTTATGTCCATATCTCATATGTGCAAATCTCATCACTGATTCTTATTGGTCCCTATTTCCCTGTTGGGCCACCAGGAAAACTGGATTTCCTTAGTAAATTCAATCATGTTGAATTAGCGACAATCCATTTCTCAGATTAGCGACCGCTTCTTCGTCAGCAATAACTCTCCATTACTTCACAAAGTCCTTAGCCAAGACTCTGTTCAAGTTTGGAAGAACATCCTGGAGCTCTTTTCTGTAACGAACCCTAGAGATTCAGACAAGGGAACTACCTCTATATCATGGTAAAGTGTGATACTCTTGTCCCATATCTTAAAAATTTAATATTTAAAATGAATTTATAATGAGCTTACAATGGACTTCTATTGCAACTTGGGTTAATCATTTTCGTAAAACGAGGACAATTGGATGTTAGTTACATAAATGCTACAAGCTACATGATGCGAGAAAAAAATTTTACATGATGCAAATTTTCCTGTCGAGCATGTAGGCGGGGGTAGAATGCATTATACCCCGCCTACATGCTCCACAGAACATCCTACAGATAAGATACCCGTCGAGCTTCTTATCTTGAACCTGCGAGAAAAAAATGCTACATGATGCGAGCCACCTCTTGAACCTGTAGGACACCTCTAGATTCTCGGCGCCGGTGGATCGAGGGGTTAGGCTGCGACGACGACGTCGCGTTATGAAAGAGGGGTGATTGTGATACCCCTTATCTCACATGATAAAAATTAAATATTTAAATTGAGTTTATAATATTATACTTACAAAGGATTTCTAGCAAATTGGGACAATTATTTTTGTAAAGCGAGGACGAATACGAAGTAGTTGATATAAAAGCCCATTGTACAGTCACGCATCCGCGGGCCCGGGCTCGGGGCGTAACAGTTAGCCGTAAATTCCTCATGTGTTAATTCTTGTAGGCTCAACACGGTGCAATTGTCACTCGTATCATCTTGATAAGATAAAGCAAGGCGCTGCTTCACATTAAGCATAATGAATTCCACTTACTCGTTTTTCCAACTGTACAAGTGTCCGAAAGGCATTTGCGCATCATTATTGATGCAAGAAAATCAAATAATTACAGAATTAACTTGATTGAATATGCTAAGGAAGTCCAATTTGTCCGGTGGCCAAACAGGGAAAGAAGGACCAATAAGAATCAGTGATGGGATTTGCAATGATGGGATATGGATAGAAATGGAGCCGTAACTAGAAAAAAAATATGCGCAAAGCGACTACATGAGAAGTAAGAACTAAATAAGGATTCTACGTCTCCAAATTTTTTGAGAACTAAATAAGACTACATAAGAGCATTATTTCATATGGGATAGAGTCAAAGTATCTTCTTATGCTTCTTCCTTTTCCAAGATGTTCATAAGTCATTGTTGCTTCGCAAGAACACCTACATAGTATAACAATAAAGGAGAAGGGTTTCACTGTAATGATGTGTGTGTACGTATTCTTGTTCTGGTTTTAACATGATACAATGCGATTGTGTACATTTGCATTCATATTTTAAAAACATATCAAAAGTAAATTTGCCAGCATATCACAAAAAATCTTACCCTATCTAAAGGAAACTAAAGGCTCAAAACTCATTCTTCTCCATATGAAAAAATTTCATTTCCATACTGTAAATCCATATTTTTGTGTGGGTATTTTTTAAATTCCATGTATTTCAATTTCTTTACTAGTTTATGTCTTTCCCTTGCACTTTTTAGGCTTGGGTCTCTAAGGGTTAGGAGAAAATTCGAGATGTGAAACCCCTATTTAGTTCCTACTTCTCATGTAGTCGCTTTGCACATCTTGTTTTTCTAGTTACCGGCTTCATTTATGTCCATATCTCATATGTGCAAATCTCATCACTGATTCTTATTGGTCCCTATTTCCCTGTTGGGCCACCCGGCAAACGGGATTTCCTTAGTAGATTCAATTAAGTTGGTTCTGTAATTATTCGATTTTCTTGCGTCAATAGTGATGCGCAAATGCATTTCTGGGGGAGGGGGGGAGGTCGGGGTTGTTATCTGAGGGTTAGGGGAAAATTGGAGATGTGAAACCCCTATTTAGTTCCTACTTCTCATGTAGTCGTTTTGCGCATCTTGTTTTTCTAGTTACCGGCTCCGTTTATGTCCATATCTCATATGTGTAAATCTCATCACTGATTCTTATTGGTCCATCTTTCCCTGTTGGGCCACCGGGCAAACTGGACTTTCTTAGTAAATTCAATCAAGTTGACTCTGTAATTATTCGTTTTTCTTGCGTGAATAGTGATGCGCAAATGCCTTTCTAAGGGTGGAGGTCGGGGTTGTTCTCTGAGGGTTAGGGGAAAATTAGAGATGTGAAACCCCTATTTAGTTCCTACTTCTCATGTAGTCGCTTCGCGCATCTTGTTTTTCTAGTTACCGGCTCCATTTATGTCCATATCTCATATGTGCAAATCTCATCACTGATTCTTATTGGTCCCTATTTCCCTGTTGGGCCACCAGGAAAACTGGATTTCCTTAGTAAATTCAATCATGTTGAATTAGCGACAATTCATTTCTCAGATTAGCGACCGCTTCTTCGTCAGCAATAACTCTCCATTACTTCACAAAGTCCTTAGCCAAGACTCTGTTCAAGTTTGGAAGAACATCCTGGAGCTCTTTTCTGTAACGAACCCTAGAGATTCAGACAAGGGAACTACCTCTATATCATGGTAAAGTGTGATACTCTTGTCCCATATCTTAAAAATTTAATATTTAAAATGAATTTATAATGAGCTTACAATGGACTTCTATTGCAACTTGGGTTAATCATTTTCGTAAAACGAGGACAATTGGATGTTAGTTACATAAATGCTACAAGCTACATGATGCGAGAAAAAAATTTTACATGATGCAAATTTTCCTGTCGAGCATGTAGGCGGGGTAGAATGCATTATACCCCGCCTACATGCTCCACAGAACATCCTACAGATAAGATACCCGTCGAGCTTCTTATCTTGAACCTGCGAGAAAAAAATGCTACATGATGCGAGCCACCTCTTGAACCTGTAGGACACCTCTAGATTCTCGGCGCCGGTGGATCGAGGGGTTAGGCTGCGACGACGACGTCGCGTTATGAAAGAGGGGTGATTGTGATACCCCTTATCTCACATGATAAAAATTAAATATTTAAATTGAGTTTATAATATTATACTTACAAAGGATTTCTAGCAAATTGGGACAATCATTTTTGTAAAGCGAGGACGAATACGAAGTAGTTGATATAAAAGCCCATTGTACAGTCACGCATCCGCGGGCCCGGGATCGGGGCGTAACAGTTAGCCATAAATTTCTCATGTGTTAATTCTTGTAGGCTCAACACGGTGCAATTGTCACTCGTATCATCTTGATAAGATAAAGCAAGGCGCTGCTTCACATTAAGCATAATGAATTCCACTTACTCGTTTTTCCAACTGTACAAGTGTCCGAAAGGCATTTGCTCATCATTATTGATGTAAGAAAATCAAATAATTACAGAATTAACTTGATTGAATATGCTAAGGAAGTCCAATTTGTCCGGTGGCCTAACAGGGAAAGAAGGACCAGTAAGAATCAGTGATGGGATTTGCAATGATGGGATATGGATAGAAATGGAGCCGTAACTAGAAAAAAAATATGCGCAAAGCGACTACAGGAAAGTAAAAACTAAATAAGGATTCCACGTCTCCAAATTTTTTGAGAACTAAATAAGACTACATAAGAGCATTATTTCATATGGGATAGAGTCAAACTATCTTCTTATGCTTCTTCATTTTCCAAGATGTTCATAAGTCATTGTTGCTTCGCAAGAACACCTACATAGTATAACAATAAAGGAGAAGGGTTTCACTGTAATGATGTGTGTGTACGTATTCTTGTTCTGGTTTTAACATGATACAGTGCGATTGTATACATTTGCATTCATATTTTAAAAACATATCAAAAGTAAATTTGTCAGCATATCACAAAAAATCTTACCCTATCTAAAGGAAACTAAAGGCTCAAAACTCATTCTTCTCCATATGACAAAATGTCATTTCCATACTGTAAATCCATATTTTTTGTGTGGGTATTTTTTAAATTTCATGTATTTCAATTTCTTTACTAGTTTATGTCTTGCCCTTGCACTTTTTAGGCTTGGGTCTCTGAGGGTTAGGAGAAAATTCGAGATGTGAAACCCCTATTTAGTTCCTACTTCTCATGTAGTCGCTTTGCACATCTTGTTTTTCTAGTTACCGGCTCCATTTATGTCCATATCTCATATGTGCAAATCTCATCACTGATTCTTATTGGTCCCTATTTCCCTGTTGGGCCACCCGGCAAACGGGATTTCCTTAGTAAATTCAATCAAGTTGACTCTGTAATTATTCGATTTTCTTGCGTCAATAGTGATGCGCAAATGCATTTCTGGGGGAGGGGGGAGGTCGGGGTTGTTCTTTGAGGGTTAGGGGAAAATTGGAGATGTGAAACCCCTATTTAGTTCCTACTTCTCATGTAGTCGTTTTGCGCATCTTGTTTTTCTAGTTACCGGCTCCATTTATGTCCATATCTCATATGTGCAAATCTTATCACTGATTCTTATTGGTCTCTCTTTCCCTGTTGGGCCACCCGGAAAATTGGATTTTCTTAGTAAATTCAATGAAGTTGACTATGCAATTATTCGATTTTCTTGCGTAAATTTTTTCGCAAAGGCCTTTTTTTTTGGGGGGGAGGGGGGGTGAGGGAGGTCGGGGTTGGTCTCTGAGGGTTAGGGGAAAACTGGAGATGTGAAACCCCTATTTAGTTCCTACTTCTCATGTAGTCGTTTTGCGCATCTTGTTTTTCTAGTTACCGGCTCCATTTTTGTCCATATCTCATAAGTGCAAATCTTATCACTGATTCTTATTGGTCTCTCTTTCCCTGTTGGGCCACCCGGCTAATTGGATTTTCTTAGTAAATTCAATCAAGTTGACTATGTAATTATTCGATTTTCTTGCGTAAATTGTTTCGCAAATGCTTTTTTTTTTGGGTGGGGGGGTGAGGGAGGGTGGGGTTGTTCTCTGAGGGTTAAGGGAAAACTGGAGATGTGAAACCCCTATTTAGTTCCTACTTCTCATGTAGTCGTTTTGCGCATCTTGTTTTTCTAGTTACTGGCTCCATTTATGTCCATATCTGATATGTGCAAATCTCATCACTGATTCTTATTGGTCCCTATTTCCCTGTTGGGCCACCGGGAAAACTGGACTTTCTTAGTAAATTCAATCAAGTTGACTCTGTAATTATTCGGTTTTCTTGCGTCAATAGTGATGCGCAAATGCCTTTCTGGGGGTGGAGGTCGGGGTTGTTCTCTGAGGGTTAGGGGAAAATTGGAGATGTGAAACCCCTATTTAGTTCCTACTTCTCATGTAGTCGCTTTGCTTATCTTGTTTTTCTAGTTACCGGCTCCATTTATGTCCATATCTCATATTTGCAAATCTCATCACTGATTCTTATTGGTCTCTCTTTCCCTGTTGGGCCACCCGGAAAACTGGATTTCCTTAGTAAATTCAATCAAGTTGAATTAGCGACAATCCATTTCTCAGATTAGCGACCGCTTCTTCGTCAGCAATAACTCTCCATTACTTCACAAATTCCTTAGCCAAGACTCTGTTCAAGTTTGGAAGAACATCCTGGAGCTCTTTTATGTAACGAACCCTAGAGATTCAGACAAGGGAACTACCTCTATATCATGGTAAGTGTGATACTCTTGTCCCATATCTTAAAAATTTAATATTTAAAATGAATTTATAATGAGCTTACAATGGACTTCTATAGCAACTTGGGTTAATCATTTTCGTAAAGCGAGGACAATTGGATGTTCGTTACATAAATGCTACATGATGCGAGAAAAAAATGCTACATGATGCAAATTTTCCTGTCGAGCATGTAGGCGGGGTAGAATGCATTATACACCGCCTACATGCTCCACAGAACATCCTACAGATAAGATACCTGTCGAGCTTCTTATCTTGAACCTGCGAGAAAAAAATGCTACATGATGCGAGCCACCTCTTGAACCTGTAGGACACCTCTAGATTCTCGGCGCCGGTGGATCGAGGGTTTAGGCTGCGAGGAGGACGTCGCGTTATGAAAGAGGGGTGATTGTGATACCCCTTATCTCACGTGATAAAAATTAAATATTTAAAATGAGTTTATAATATTATACTTACAAAGGATTTATAGCAAATTGGGAAAATCATTTTTGTAAAGCGAGGACAAATACGAATTAGTTGATATAAAAGCCCATTGTACAGTCACGCATCCGCGGGCCCGGACTCGGGGCGTAACTCTGAGGGTTAGGGGAAAACTAGAGATGTGAAACCCCTATTTAGTTCCTACTTCTCATGTAGTCGTTTTGCGCATCTTGTTTTTCTAGTTACCGGCTCCATTTATGTCCATATCTCGTATGTGCAAATCTCATCACTGATTCTTATTGGTCCCTCTTTCCCTGTTGGGCCACCGGGCAAACTGGACTTTCTTAGTAAATTCAATCAAGTTGACTCTGTAATTATTCGGTTTTCTTGCGTCAATAGTGATGCGCAAATGCCTTTCTGGGGGTGGAGGTCGGGGTTGTTCTCTGAGGGTTAGGGGAAAATTGCAGATGTGAAACCCCTATTTAGTTCCTACTTCTCATGTAGTCGCTTTGCTTATCTTGTTTTTCTAGTTACCGGCTCCATTTATGTCCATATCTCATATTTGCAAATCTCATCACTGATTCTTATTGGTCTCTCTTTCCCTGTTGGGCCACCCGGAAAACTGGATTTCCTTAGTAAATTCAATCAAGTTGAATTAGCGACAATCCATTTCTCAGATTAGCGACCGCTTCTTCGTCAGCAATAACTCTCCATTACTTCACAAATTCCTTAGCCAAGACTCTGTTCAAGTTTGGAAGAACATCCTGGAGCTCTTTTATGTAACGAACCCTAGAGATTCAGACAAGGGAACTACCTCTATATCATGGTAAGTGTGATACTCTTGTCCCATATCTTAAAAATTTAATATTTAAAATGAATTTATAATGAGCTTACAATGGACTTCTATAGCAACTTGGGTTAATCATTTTCGTAAAGCGAGGACAATTGGATGTTCGTTACATAAATGCTACATGATGCGAGAAAAAAATGCTACATGATGCAAATTTTCCTGTCGAGCATGTAGGCGGGGTAGAATGCATTATACACCGCCTACATGCTCCACAGAACATCCTACAGATAAGATACCTGTCGAGCTTCTTATCTTGAACCTGCGAGAAAAAAATGCTACATGATGCGAGCCACCTCTTGAACCTGTAGGACACCTCTAGATTCTCGGCGCCGGTGGATCGAGGGGTTAGGCTGCGACGACGACGTCGCGTTATGAAAGAGGGGTGATTGTGATACCCCTTATCTCACATGATAAAAATTAAATATTTAAAATGAGTTTATAATATTATACTTACAAAGGATTTCTAGCAAATTGGGAAAATCATTTTTGTAAAGCGAGGACGAATACGAAGTAGTTGATATAAAAGCCCATTGTACAGTCACGCATCCGCGGGCCCGGGCTCGGGGCGTAACTCTGAGGGTTAGGGGAAAACTGGAGATGTGAAACCCCTATTTAGTTCCTACTTCTCATGTAGTCGTTTTGCGCATCTTGTTTTTCTAGTTACCGGCTCCATTTATGTCCATATCTCATATGTGCAAATCTCATCACTGATTCTTATTGGTCCCTCTTTCCCTGTTGGGCCACCGGGCAAACTGGACTTTTTAGTAAATTCAATCAAGTTGACTCTGTAATTATTCGTTTTTCTTGCGTCAATAGTGAAACCCAAATGCCTTTCTGGAGGTGGAGGTCGGGGTTGTTCTCTGAGGGTTAGGGGAAAATTGGAGATGTGAAACCCCTATTTTGTTCCTACTTCTCATGTAGTCGCTTTGCTTATCTTGTTTTTCTAGTTACCGGCTCCATTTATGTCCTTATCTCATATTTGCAAATCTCATCACTGATTCTTATTGGTCTCTCTTTCCCTGTTGGGCCACCCGGAAAACTGGATTTCCTTAGTAAATTCAATCAAGTTGAATTAGCGACAATCCATTTCTCAGATTAGCGACCGCTTCTTCGTCAGCAATAACTCTCCATTACTTCACAAAGTCCTTAGCCAAGACTCTGTTCAAGTTTGGAAGAACATCCTGGAGCTCTTTTATGTAACGAACCCTAGAGATTCAGACAAGGGAACTACCTCTATATCATGGTAAGTGTGATACTCTTGTCCCATATCTTAAAAATTTAATATTTAAAATGAATTTATAATGAGCTTACAATGGACTTCTATAGCAACTTTGGTTAATCATTTCGTAAAGCGAGGACAATTGGATGTTCGTTACATAAATGCTACATGATGCGAGAAAAAAATGCTACATGATGCAAATTTTCCTGTCGAGCATGTAGGCGGGGTAGAATGCATTATAC
>NW_027330749.1:0-2445 GCF_022965805.1 Primulina eburnea
ACAAATAAATTCATGGTGTTGTAGTAATTCAAATGCCACTTGAAAAAAAAAAAAGAATAGTTGAAAGGGTGCTAAAAGGAGTTCAAAAGAAGAAAAAACAATGAAAAAAATGAAATCAAAGTTGGTGAGAAAGAAAGCATTTGGGACAATAGGTATGAATGAAAAGAAAACAATTAAGGTGGGTGTGGTGAGAAGAAAAATGAAAAATGAGTAAGTTGATTAAGTTCCAAATATTTCTTAAAATTTATTACATACTTTATTTGTAGCTGTGAGTCGTGGCCTAACGTTACAAGCCTACAATACCTATTAACCTTGTCACATTTATCCAACATACTAGGGAAGAAGAAAAGTTGTCAAGTCAAGCCTATGGATACCGGAAAAACATAGTCATCAGTATAGACTTTAATCTGTTGCAAGCATCTCATTTTGTGTTTCATCTTTGGTATATTTCTGTTGAATATTCTTGAGCCAATTAACACCGATAAAGAACTTTGTGATCTATGAAGTGAATTTGTATTTTTAATGAAAGTTGAGCTTGCAGTGAAGTGATGATTTCTTGGTTGGTAAGGCGAATGGGTGTATGACAACTCTATTTGGCATTCGATTGGGTAAATAAAACATTGACATTATCACCACGCACGGAATCTTGGGAAATCTGAATACATTGAAATAAGATAGTCGGAGGCATATATCACCTTTTCGCACATTCCCCATGACTATAGTAGTTTGCGTTATTTTTTCCCATCTTTATTAGCTTTTATTTTATTTTGTTGGGACTAGCAAAAAGTTCAAGTTGGGGGGTTTGATAAGTGCAAGATTTGACACTTAATTTATATTGGAATCCATTTTGAATTATGCTTGTTTAGAAACAGAATTATGCGTTTTTGGTTTGCTTTTTGTTGTTCATTACAGAATGGAGAAAAATGCAGACCCACGAAGTCAAGTCGAGTCAAAGGAAACATAGCGCACTTCATGGCGCAGCCTGCGGCGCGCCACATATATGCACAAGGGCAGAAGCTTGCGCGAGGTCGCGCGACATCTAGCGCTACCGCGCGCGCACAGATACAATGGATAATCCCGAGAGGCTGACGCGCACGCGTCACATTCACGCGCCGGCGCGCGCGCGCACAAACAAAGCAAATGACAGACGCTACGCGCGGCGGCGTGACGTCATGCGCGACCACGTCGCACAACTTGCACGGGCCCCAGACGGAGCAAGCAGCTTGGCGCTGTGAGGAGAAAAAATCACCATTCTTGGGAAGGAAAAGAAAGCCGAAACGGAGCGCAATACACAAGACGAAGATTCAGGAGTGTGAAGAACAGACACAAATACGAAGAACGACGGATCTGGCACAGAGACGACACTTCGGACTTGTTATCTTTTCTCTTTGTTCTTTATTTTATTGCCGTGGTGAGGTCTTACGAACTCACAAACATGTCTGGTTTTCTTTGAATTCGTTGATTGAACTAAATTTCCATTCTAGATGTGGACGTAGAGCTTTGGTCTATACGGATGATTTGACGTGGATGTTTTTATTGATTGGATCCGTTTTATTTAATTGTGTTCGCTACTTTATTTCATTGCAATTTACTGGCCATAATATCGTATGTTGTGCTTAATTCTACAACTCGGGAGAGGGACTTAGGATTATAGATCACTAGAGGCAACATCGTGGAATGTTTTATCTCGTGCGGGAAGGCGTATAAACTTTTGCGGGGTTAGGTAGAACCATGATTTTATCATTAAAACTTAGTTTGTATTAGGAATAATTGAATCGAAGTTTGATTGATTACATTTATTCGTCACTTGGGAAAGGGGAGGGATAAAATAACGTAAGTGTTCTTGGCCAAGTTAAATAATAGGGAATCAGGGAATTAAAATGAACCAGGAGAATTATTATAAGAAACATAGTGAAAATCAGTCCTCTAGATAATTTCTATCAACGGATTATTTCTACGGTCGCGTAATTCGATTTAAGGTTTTTTATTCGGCTTGTAATTGTTTTAACAAGCCAATTCTCTTACGAATTTGTTAGATAAAGGTGGATATTTAACTACAAGGATCCATATAATTTTTTTATGACACACTCCTAGTGAAGATCGACACTTGACACTCAAAAATTGCATTTTACTATTAATTTGACATCGTGCGCTTGAGAGCATTTAAGAAAACACGCAACATGAACCAAATCGAACCCGTGGCCATGTTGAATTTTATTTAGCAGGAAAACCATAGTTCGAATATGCTTGATCACCCTTGAGCCATCTCGTGATTCCATTTGGCCACCTCAAGACAGCCCCTTCCTAACCCTATATGGACCCTACTTGGAACGTCTTCTTGACCCATGAACCTGATCCTAGCTCCAACCATGAGCCACAACCCCGAGATTGCCCAAAACAACTTCTCGGCCGAGACTCCCATGCGACGTGGACGTGTGTTAGACA
>NW_027330750.1:0-48925 GCF_022965805.1 Primulina eburnea
TGACATTGTCAAAGATTTGTACTGAAAAGTAAAACAGATAAATGTTAATGACTATTTTAAAATATTTAATAAGATATAAAGTTTGGACTTTTACTTATAAACTATCGCTCCCACTGTTTTGACATTTTCACTACCCTCTAGTGAAAACGGGAAACACTTTCCTCAGTAGGTACGTAAGGTCCAATTAGCGAATTGTGATCCCGAATAATATCGGCCATCACAACTCCTAAAAGGTAGTTTCCAATTGCATCGCCATGCAACCCTCTACGTATACTTTTGTCTCACGTTTGATTAGGACCCAATAATATGACGTCGTTCATCTTTACGTGTCAAGCCTAACCCATCGATATTGAACCTTAATGGACGGTCGCCATGAGTTCCCTCAATAATATGAGCCGAAATCATGGGAGTTCCACGTAGTTCACATCACCATGTCAATGGATGTCACAGCTTTCCGGCACCAGGGCCCCCTCAATAATATGAGCCGAGCCCCGAGTACGGGTAGCGTTCATCATGCATCCATTGTCGATGGAAGACAAGGAAATTATAAACAAATTTATAATTCCCCTTTTCGGACTTGATATTAATTTTGAATCTTATTCAAAATGAGGGTTTTTAATTTTGAAAGGTCTCATCATTAATTTATTTTAAAAGCTCGCCATGTTTGATCGTATGTTTGCCGGATTCATGCAACTTTGTTATTATAATAATAATAACGCACATACTCATTATTTATAACATATCATGCATATATTATAAATAGAAAACAGTACAAGGATGATCAATCGCCCCAAAACTAATGGCCCGTGTGAGCCAAACACGGGCCTAGGTCCAATCCTAGGGTAAATGCAGGGATGCAATGCAACTAAATTATTACATTAGCATCCAATATTACATGTCTTCGATCTTCATAATCACCAAGGCCACCATCTTCCAATCTTGATCTTCCACTATTCTAATATTTACATTTAAATATCCATGGCACATAGGGATACATCTCATGGGGGGTGGGAACGGGCCATAAACCAAGCCCACTTTATAAATTGATAATTATTACAATCATACAACACAAATATCCTAGCATACACCTAGCAAATTGGGCTTGGGCTTTTGATCATCCTTCATGCATAATATCACATATCATACACCATCAATCAATTATCACTATAATTAATTGATCCAATATTATATATCTTGATCCAATCACTAACCGCCACAATTATAAATTAAATCAACAAAGTATACAAACACCTTTGTCTACTTTCAAATTAATTTATTTATAATCGAATTTCTTGTAAATCACAATTTACTATAAATAATTAAAGTCCTACTTCAATTATTTATTTTATGAGAAAATATGTGCAACAATTGTAAATTTAAACTTAAGGGCCCAAAAAAACATTTTTCACCAAAAATATTTTGGCCCATTTAAATTTCACAAATTATGTTGTCCATCCAATGGCCCAACATCTCAAGGCCCATGACACTAAGATTCACCAAAACACTTTTGGAAACCCTAGTCGTCATCGCCGTCGCCGGAGCTCCGTCGCCGGATTCCGGCCACAAAAAAATTTTTTTTTTTTATTTAAAAACTGGAAGTTTCGGGCAGCCCCTTGGGCTGCCCCTCGGCTGCCCGAAATTTTCGGGCAGCCCCTCGGGCAGCCCCGAAAAATTATTATTTTTTTTTTTGTTGTTTCAAAATTTCGGTCCTTGCATATTCTATGCACAAAAATTCTCAAGCGGTTAGAAATCGATCTCAACACAATATTATGCAAATATCACACAAAAAACGTAACCTTAGCTCGGATACCACTTGAAAGCGGACCGGTTACGGTGGCCGGAACGCAACGGAAGCAAAAATTTTAAATTTTTAGAGCAAAATTTCGGCCACCCCTTATTTGTGCAATATTTACATTCAAACACCATAATACATACATAGGGTGTTCAAGTGATTTACCTATCAACCCCTTAGAGTTGATGAATGGCACCAACTAAAGTATAAATACTTTAGCTCTTCTTGGCAAGATAAGTCTACAAGCTTCCTTCCTCCAAAAATCAAGCCCACCACTTAACAAGGTAAATCCCCTCAAGTTTTGCACTAGAAAAACTTGAGGATTTTTTCAAAGAGAATGATTTTTGCTCTCCAAAATGAAGAACAAAAACTTGAAAAATGAGAGAGAAAACCACCCCAAAAATTCGGCCAAGTGAAGTGTGAGATGAGTGTGGGAGACTAGCCTAGGTTGTTGTGTAAAGTTGTCTCTCAAAAGTTGCATGCTTTTGGAATTTTTTAATAAAAAGTAATCAACAACCTTTCACCTCCCAAACATGCAAACCCTAACATGTCTCACATATATTATATGGTTTTTAACACATTAAAAAGCATAGACTAAATTTTATTATCTCAAACACATTTGAGATTAATTAAATATTACTTGATTTTACTCAAGTCCCACTAGTTAAATAATTATTTAAATTGAGCTCTACAAGACTCAATATTATTTAATTAATTCAACACTTGAATTAATTTAATTATTTAGACTCTACTAGGTCCACTAGTGTTTAATTAATTCAACACTTGAATTAATTTAATTTAGTCCACAATAATGTTTATGAAAATCACAATTTTCAACTATATTATTTACTTGGCCAAATTTTAATCTTAGGAACACTTCCATAAATTAAAATTTATATTTCTCTCTTAGAAGTCATACTTCTATTTTCTTTACGCTTATAAACACATTTATAAGCCGTTCAACACATTGAACTATTTTACTTCTCTTCGGGATTTACAAAGCAAGTACTTGTGTGGCCCTCAATGGTTCATTGATACAACTAGCCGTGGGTTCACATCTCTATGTGATTCGGACTAAGCATGTCCTTATTCGAGCATACCCCAATTGCTCCATTCTTACTTATCAACTCCTTGATAGTAAGAACGTCAGAACTCAAGTCTGATAGTACCCAACCAATCACGTTAAACGCCTAGCAGCATCGCTTACGTGATTCCCTAGGTATCACATGATAGTGCCTGCAAGAACCATTCAATTATGGTTAGCGTACAGTACGGTCCCTTCAACTCATATATCCCGACCGATTCGACAACTATTGGTCTATCGAGAGTTGTCAATGAATCGATACTATGTGTCATGTCGTGGTTGCATCGATGGTGTAATCTATGAAACCCCTTTCATAATTACCACCATACTCTGATCAGAGATTTCAACCCACACATACATGAAAAACACATAGGATATCCATACCCGTAGGTAAGCGGTGAATCCCCGGCTACAATACATCGACTCCTATATGTTTCGCCGTAACACCCAACCTTGCCACCTGATGACCCCATAAGAGTCGGTAAACAAGTCAAAGTGAAACGCTAGCATATAGAGTCTCAATGTTGTCCCGGGTCATAAGGACTAATGGTGTACAACCATAAACTAGGACTTTTCCACTCGATAAGTGAGAACCACTTGGAAAGTCCTTTATAGAGGGTTGTTCAGTGCACTCTACCAGGAGCACCTATCTGCATGCTCGGACATCACAATGTCCCCTACCAATGAAACATGGTACTCACATCGCAGATACTAGTCTCTAACTCGAGCGGCCTTTATCCTTCTTAGTGGCGGCTGAATCGGCTAGGAACGGTTTAGAATATACAGTATTCCAAATATGAGTTTCATGATACTCATCATATGAGCATCTCATATTCTTTCTACTATTTGTATATTCAAGGACTTTATGTAGTAGCCCGAATTCCAAATTGGGTAATTAATGGATTAATGGTGATTAAGAAGGTTTAATGTGTAATTTTGACCGTGGTCATGATCGGACGGACCGAAGATGGTTCGGTAGCACCGAAGAGTTCGGATGATCCGAAGTGGGTTCGGTGGATCCGATCATGAGGTGTCAAGAGTTGATCGACACGTCAGTTTACATGCAAGTTCGGATGATCCGAAGTGTAGGTTCGGTGGATCCGATCATGAGGTGTCAAGAGCCGATGGACACGTAGGAGTTCGGACGTTCCGAAGTGGGTTCGGTGGATCCGAACATAGCCTATAAATAGTGCTCGGATTTCCTCATTTTGTATTGTCAATTCTTGAAGTTGTGTCTCATTTTGAGAGGTTTGGAAGGTTTCTAGGGTTAGTTTGTCGGTCGAGCGTTAGCCAAGAGCTGCCAGGATTAGTAGCGTAGTGACGCCTGAGTTACGAGGCAATCGACATCAAAGGGCTGTCGACGGACGAAGGTAAACCCTAAAACTTTTGTAGTACTGGTTTTGCTAGTCTAGCATGGTAGTATTGTTCATTGGGTATGCTTTTGATGCGTAGGCTTGTTCTAGACCTGATTAGCGGTGTTGCGTAAGGCTAGGCTTGCTGTGATAGAGGTACGAAAATACTATCCGAGATATCCTGGTCGAGTATACATCCTTATATGTGTTGCATGATTATGTGGTGCATTGATATATGTCATATGATGCATGATATTATGTCACGTTTTATGATGCATGTTGCATTTCATGTTGAGCCGTATTTCCTTCGAGATAGCCTTTACTGTTGAGCTGTATCTCTTTCGAGATAAGCTATATCTTGTGGGGCCGCTCAGCCCTGTCTTGTCTTGTGGACGCATGGACACCGAGAGTACACAGTGGCCGACGGGTCCGGAGGGCTTCGGTGATCCGGGACATTTTAGGTCCACGTCTGTTCTTGTAGTGGATGCAGTGACCCAGAGGAGTACCGCGCGGCACTATCCACTTGGCGCCTCTAGACTGAGCATTTTGAGATCCTTTGTTACTCCTGTTTCTTGACTACCCTGGTATCATTTCATAGCATGTGCATTTCATATAGGTTTGTATACTCATGCTTTTGTACTGGGCGTTCTTATCGCTCACGTCCTCGGTTTTGTTTATCTTGGACACCCCATTCCCACGGGGTAGGCCTCAGGTTGGACAGATCAGGAGGAGGAGGAGGAGGACGTTGAGTAGCTGGTTGGTTTAGTTCTTCGGTATCTTTTTGATTCGATATGGTTGTACCGTATATTTCATTTTAGTTTAGTTGTCCTGGATTTTCGATTGGGTTGTATAACTATCTTTTGGTGACAGTTTTCCGCCTTTATTTCTGATTGTTTTTAATTAAGTTAATCGCATGCTTAGTTCTTGATTAGTAGGTGATTCTGGAACGGGTCACTACACTTTATCTATGCAACAAGCATGGGTATAAAGATAAAGATGCGCCAAATTAATAAATTGAAATATTATTAAAATAAAGATCGTTTATACAAAGAGTTTCATTGTGAACAGTCGGCCAACACTTGGCTCGACGTGCACCTACTCTAACAGTACCTGTGCTGGCGAGCGCTCCTCCCTGGCCATCATCTGCAAAAGTCACCTTCTTAGCAACACAATCGATAACTGCACGGTAAGTCGAAAGCCAATCAATGCCAAGAATAACATCGAAGGCAACCATAGGGATAACAATCAAATCAGCGAATACAACTCGCTCCTCAATACGAACAGGGCACGCAAAGACAATTGATGTCGGGCACAAGACATCCCCCGAAGGTAAAACAACATTAAGCTGGAGGGGAAGAACAGAAGGAACTATACCCAAAGATCTCAAAAATAATTCAGACATAAAAGAATGAGTAGCACCAGTATCAATCAAAGTAGTAGCTACTCTGCCTGAAATCAAAATAGTACTAGAGATCAATGAAGAATCACGATTAATACCTTCCTTGGTCATCGCAAAGATACGACCCTGCACCTTCCCTTGGCTATCTCCCCTCGGGCAATTCCTAGCAACGTGGCCCGCCGCGCCACAACGAAAACAAGTATGAGTGCCCAATCTGCACTCTCCTCGATGATGCTTACCACACTTTGGACACAGTGGCTTCTCGGGATCAAATGGAATTGGCGGTGGTCTAGAACTCGGCTCCATCTTGCCCTTGCCCTTGAAACGATCCCTGCCCCTCTGATTCGAACCCTGGCCTCTCTGAGCAATGGCCTGGTGTCTCTCCTGCCTCTCCCTGGCGATGTCCTTCTCGTCTTGCTCGGCCAACAATGCTTTGGACACAATCTCCTTGAAAGTAACAGCCTTGGACATGTTGATATCACGACGAATCTCAGCTCTAAGGCCTCGAATGAAATGAGCGCCTTTATCTTTGTCATTGGATGCAACATACGGAGCAAAAAGGCAACCCTCCTCGAACTTCAGAATATACTGGCCAACATCCAAGCTCCCCTGTCGAAGTTCCAAGAACTCCGTAACCTTCCTCGCTCGAAGTGCGTCGGGGAAATACTTGTCGTAGAACAAGTCAGTGAACTCTGACCACTTCAGTGTCGCAACATCAACTCCAACTTTCGTAGCATTCCACCAGATACGTGCAGCTTTAACCAGCATGAACACTGCACAGCTAATCCTGTCTTTGTCCTCATACTGGAGATGATCGAAGATAGCTTCAAGCGCCTTGACCCACTCGACAGCAACTAGAGGATCGGTGCTACCTGCGAATTCCGGTGGATCCATTCTCTTAAAAGCCGAAAAGACAGCATCAGTGCCAACAGCCTGAGCAACTTGACCTCTCACTTGGCCTCGACCCTGTCCTGCTCCTTGCAATCGGAGCAACTGTTGAATCTGATCGCTATGCACCTTAGCCTGCTCCTTAAGCAACTTGCCGAACTCGTCGACAACTCTCGAGGAAGAACTATCCTCACCCTCTGCCGCCTTACGCTTAGGAGGCATACTCTACAATTGCTCACAAGACACCAATCAATATATATAACAATGGATAGATGCAAGAAAACATACCCGGACAGTTGAAAGTAGACGAAGTCATATGCATTGGTCCGAAGAACACCGCTCTGATACCAATTGTGACACCCTGACCCGTTACAATTAAAATACAGCGGAATTTAAAATTTTCTTTCAAACGGAAGGAGTTTCAAAATGCATTTTATAAAAGTGTTTACAAAATAACAACATGATCATTCCAATGACATAACAAAATACAAAATATCATTAGTATGATCATGTTACAAAATGGTACAAAATAATCATCCTTCCAATCTTCGTATGCATATGACCCCCATCCACAGTCAACGTCCCGGTCCGTCGCTCTTATCTGCATCACATGAAAATAACTGAAATGAGAATAAATCTCAGCAAGTGGAACTCTTACATAGCAATGATACATAGTATACTCTGTAAAACATGGCTTTTAAATCATAAATACCATCGACTCTGAAACATGAATAACGTAGCAATAACTGTAGCAATAGCAATAGTAATAGATAGCAATACGATGGTATTTCTCTTTTCTAGGGTTGGATTGATATCAATAGTATCTGTGACTATGGTTGCCAATATCCCATCGATATAAATCGATAACTGTGAGGGGATAAAAGCCTATGGTCGATGATCATCTAATTGCATGCAATGCTCTGACTATGATTAATCAATCCAATAAAACATTTGAATTCTCAATAGCATTTAAGGCCGTCGTTTCGCAATCTCATAATATCTCTTGTATTCCCTTTTTAACAATAGTGAGACATTAATGTCTCCAATAGATAATCAATGAAATCAATACATAACAATGGATCAATGGAAGAGAATAACACTTTGAAACCTTTAAAACACAATACATATAATATCATGTGAGCAAAAAGGATGAAATTCCACTTACAAACCAATAGAACACCTCCAACTATACTCTTGGTACACCACCTACAACAATAATCCATAAATAACACCAATATCAAGACTAAATCCAAGAGTCCATGCTAAATAATCCATAGAACCATCAAAACATCAAATCCAAAATAACCCTTAACTCGAAACCTCATTAGAATCGCACCAAAAACTTACTTAAGCTTCCTTATACCACGGAGAACGTTGATCTCAAGTCGGAAATCCAAATAACTCCAAGAATCAAAGGTAGGAAGCTAAAGAAATGGAGAAAACCCTAGCCAAAAGGAGAGAAAAATCGGAAATGGAAGATAGGATAAGGTAGGTATGAAGTCAACTCAATCAAAAAGGTACTAAATAACTCGCCCATACTTACACCGCGGGTGCGGTCACACAAGCACCGCGGGTGCGCCATGCTCACGGCATTCCAAAATAAATCCCATGCACGATCACCGCGGGTGCGGTGCTACAAATACCGCGGGTGCGGTCTCACCGCGGGTGCGGTCCTTGCACTGCCGCGGGTGCGGTGATGCCACGGCCCTCCAAAACCAAAATCATGAATAGTACACCGCGGGGGCACTCATCTAAGAGCGCGGGTGCACTCTACTCACGGCAATGAACAGTAACAAAACAACTAAAAATCGATTCGAAACGCTGAAACGAACAATCAACACCAACTAACACCTCAAATAAATAATAACCAATAATACTATAGCCCAAAACACAACTATAATCATCTAATCACATAACCCAATTAACACAATAAAGCTTAAACCGTACCGTACACCGGGCTCGGCTATTACAATCTCCCCTCCTTAGAGGAATTTCGTCCTCGAAATTGACGTCACGGCACGAACAACTCAGGATACCTCTCTCTCATCTCAGTCTCTGGTTCCCACGTAGCCTCCTCAATCAAATGGTTCCTCCAAAGGACTTTAACGATGCCGATCTCTTTGTTCCTCAGAACTCTAACTGTGCGATCCAGAATCTGAATCGGAATCTCATGGTAAGTCAGACTCGGCGTCAAGTCCAATGGCTCATGGCGAAGAACATGAGAAGGATCTGCAACATACTTTCTGAGCATCGATACGTGAAACACATTATGGACTCTGTCAAGATCGGGCGGTAGGGCTAATGTGTAGGCTCGGTCACCCACTCTGTCCAATATCTCGAATGGACCAATGAATCTAGGGTTCAACTTGCCCTTCTTGCCAAATCGCATCACACCCTTGAGAGGTGCTATCTTCAGAAAAACATGATCGCCAACCTCGAACTGCAAAGGTCTACGACGAACGTCTGCATAGCTCTTCTGTCTGGACTGAGCAGTCTTCATCCTCTCTCTGATAACTGCAACAACATCGGCAGTCTGTTGGACCAACTCGGGACCCAACATCTTCCTCTCTCCAACCTCATCCCAAAACAAAGGGGATCTGCACTTCCTGCCATAAAGTGCCTCATACGGTGCCATGCCAATCGTCGCCTGGTAGCTATTGTTGTACGTGAACTCCACAAGAGGCAACTTGGAATCCCAGCTACCAGAATAGTCAATAGTACAAGCTCTGAGCATATCCTCCAGAATCTGAATGACTCTCTCTGACTGACCGTCGCTCTGAGGATGATAAGCTGTACTGAAAGCTAATCGAGAACCCATAGCTCTGTGCAAACTCTTCCAGAACTCTGAGGTAAATCTAGGGTCACGATCAGACACAATCGACACGGGCACACCATGAAGTCTAACAATCTCTGCAATGTAATCCTCGGCATACTGAGACATCGAATACGTCGTCTTGACTGGGAGAAAGTGCGCTGACTTGGTCAATCTATCAACAATAACCCAAATGGAATTGAAACCCTTCTGCGTCCTGGGTAAACCAGTCACGAAATCCATAGTGATATGCTCCCACTTCCACTGAGGAATCGGCAAAGAAAGCAATGTCCCAGCAGGTCTCTGGTGCTCAATCTTTACCTGCTGACAAGTAAGGCACTGAGAAATGAACAAAGCAATATCTCTCTTCATACCTGGCCACCAGTAGAGTCGACAAAGATCCTGATACATCTTCGTACTGCCTGGATGAATCGAATAAGGTGCGGTATGAGCCTCTGTCAAGACGTCTCTACGAATATCGTCGCCAGTAGGAACACAAATGCGGCCTCTGAAAGTTACCAAATCATCACCATTCAGACTAAACTCTGAATTCCCTTTAGCCTCGGCTCTAGCTCTCAACTCTGCCAACTGAACATCAGTCGACTGCTCTCTACGGATCCTGTCCGTCAATGTAGATCGAATGACCAACGCTGAAAAGCGAGCAATGGTCCCTGGAATCACCAGATCAATCTCCTCTCTCTGCAAATCCATCAACAACGGTCTCTGAATCAAAGAACTCAATGAAGCACTCGACTTGCGGCTCAAAGCATCAGCCACAACATTCGCCTTCCCTGGGTGATAACTGATCGTCACATCGTAATCCTTGACAAGCTCTAACCACCTCCTCTGTCGCATATTGAGCTCTTTCTGCGAGAACAGATACTTCAAACTCTTGTGGTCTGTGAAGATCTCACACTTTTCGCCATACAGATAATGTCTCCAAATCTTAAGGGCGAAAACCACAGCTGCAAGCTCCAAATCGTGCGTCGGATAATTCTTCTCATAATCCTTCAACTGGCGAGACGCATAGGCAATGACCTTACCTCGCTGCATCAACACTGCACCAAGGCCTCTCTTCGACGCATCGGTATAGACCACAAAATCCTCTGAACCACTGGGCAAAGAAAGAACAGGAGCTGTCGTCAATCTGTCCTTCAACTCCTGAAATGCACTCTGGCAATCGATAGACCACTCGAACTTCACAGTCTTCCTCGTCAGATTGGACAATGGCAGGGCAATCTTGGAGAAACCTGAAATGAAACGACGATAGTAACCCGCCAAACCGAGGAAACTGCGTACCTCAGAAACAGTGGTAGGAATAGGCCAACTCCGAATCGCCTCTATCTTCAACGGATCAACAGCAATGCCATCTCTCGAAACCACATGGCCTAGAAAAGAAATCTGATCTAGCCAAAACTCACACTTTTTCAACTTGGCAAACAACCTCTTCTCTCGCAACAACTGAAGCACCACTCTGAGATGCTCTGCATGAAGCTCTCTGGATTTGGAATAGATCAGGATATCGTCGATGAAAACAATAACGAAGCTATCCAGATAAGGCTTGAACACACGGTTCATCAGATCCATGAAGACTGAAGGGGCATTGGTCAACCCAAAAGACAAGACAAGAAACTCATAGTGACCGTACCTGGTCCGGAAAGCTGTCTTAGGGATATCAGACTCCCTAACCTTCAACTGATAGTAGCCAGACCGAAGATCAATCTTCGAGAACACAGTAGCACCATGGAGCTGATCAAACAAATCATCTATCCGAGGCAACGGATACTTGTTCTAGACAGTTACTTTGTTAAGCTCCCTGTAGTCGATACACAGTCGCAAAGAACCATCCTTCTTCTTGACAAATAGAACCGGAGCTCCCCAAGGCGAAGAACTCGGACGAATAAATCCCTTGTCTAAAAGATCCTGCAACTGAGTCTTCAATTCCTTCATCTCGGTAGGGGCCATCCGGTACGGAGCCTTAGAAATAGGAACCGTACCTGGAGCTAAATCGATCACAAACTCAACATCTCTATCCGGCGGCAAACCCGGAACATCATCCTCAAACACATCAGCAAACTCTCTCACCACATCAATATCATCTACATTCAACTTAATCAATCTATCAACATCCACAATAGAAGCAAGAAACCCATCGCAACCTCTACACAACAATCTCTCAGCCTCAAAGCAAGAAATAAAAGGAAGGACCAGCGAAGTACCTGTGCTGGCGATCGCTCCTCCCTGGCCATCATCTGCAAAAGTCACCTTCTTAGCAACACAATCGATAACTGCACGGTAAGTCGAAAGCCAATCCATGCCAAGAATAACATCGAAGGCAACCATAGGGATAACAATCAAATCAGCGAATACAACTCGCTCCTCAATACGAACAGGGCACGCAAAGACAATTGATGTCGGGCACAAGACATCCCCCGAAGGTAAAACAACATTAAGCTGAATGGGAAGAACAGAAGGAACTATACCCAAAGATCTCAAAAATAATTCAGACATAAAAGAATGAGTAGCACCAGTATCAATCAAAGTAGTAGCTACTCTGCCTGAAATCAAAATAGTACTAGAGATCAATGAAGAATCACGATTAATACCTTCCTTGGTCATCGCAAAGATACGACCCTGCACCTTCCCTTGGCTATCTCCCCTCGGGCAATTCCTAGCAACGTGACCCGCCGCGCCACAACGAAAACAAGTATGAGTGCCCAATCTGCACTCTCCTCGATGATGCTTGCCACACTTTGGACACAGTGGCTTCTCGGGATCAAATGGAACTGGCGGTGGTCTAGAACTCGGCTCCATCTTGCCCTTGCCCTTGAAACGATCCCTGCCCCTCTGATTCGAACCCTGGCCTCTCTGAGCAATGGCCTGGTGTCTCTCCTGCCTCTCCCTGGCGATGTCCTTCTCGTCTTGCTCGGCCAACAATGCTTTGGATACAATCTCCTTGAAAGTAACAGCTTTGGACATGTTGATATCACGACGAATCTCCGCTCTAAGGCCTCGAATGAAATGAGCGCCCTTGTCCTTGTCGTTCGAAGCAATATACGGAGCAAATAGGCAACCTTCCTCAAACTTCAGAATATACTGGCCAACATCCAAGCTCCCCTGTCTAAGTTCCAAGAACTCCGTAACCTTCCTCGCTCGAAGTGCGTCGGGGAAATACTTGTCGTAGAACAAGTCAGTGAACTCTGACCATTTCAGTGTCGCAACATCAACTCCAACTTTCGTAGCATTCCACCAAATGCGGGCAGCCTTAACCAACATGAACACTGCACAGCTAATCCTGTCTTTGTCCTCATACTGGAGATGATCGAAGATAGCTTCAAGCGCCTTGACCCACTCGACAGCAACTAGAGGATCGGTGCTACCTGCGAATTCCGGTGGATCCATTCTCTTAAAAGAAGAAAAGACGGCATCAGTGCCAACAGCCTGAGCAACTTGACCTCTCACTTGGCCTCGACCCTGTCCTGCTCCTTGCAATCGGAGTAACTGTTGAATCTGATCGCTATGCACCTTAGCCTGCTCCTTAAGCAACTTGCCGAACTCGTCGACAACTCTCGAGGAAGAACTATCCTCACCCTCTGCCGCCTTACGCTTAGGAGGCATACTCTACAATTGCTCACAAGACACCAATCAATAAATATAACAATGGATAGATGTAAGAAAACATACCCGGACAGTTGAAAGTAGACGAAGTCATATGCATTGGTCCGAAGAACACCGCTCTGATACCACTAAATGTGACACCCTGACCCGATACAATTAAAATACAGCGGAATTTAAAATTTTCTTTCAAACATGGAAGGAGTTTCAAGATACATTTTATAAAAGTGTTTACAAAATAACAACATGATCATTCCAATGACATAACAAAATACAAAATATCATTAGTGTGATCATGTTACAAAATGGTACAAAATAATCATCCTTCCAATCTTCGTATGCATATGACCCCCATCCACAGTCAACGTCCCGGTCCGTCGCTCTTATCTGCATCACATGAAAATAACTGAAATGAGAATAAATCTCAGCAAGTGGAACTCTTACATAGCAATGATACATAGTATACACTGTAAAACATGGCTTTTAAATCATAAATACCATCGACTCTGAAACATGAATAACGTAGCAATAACTGTAGCAATAGCAATGGCAATAGATAGCAAAACGATGGTATTTCTCTTTTCTCTGGTTGGATTGATATCAATAGTATCTGTGACTGTGGTTGCCAATATCCCATCGATATAAATCGATAACTGTGAGGGGATAAAAGCCTATGGTCGATGATCATCTAATTGCATGCAATGCTATGGCTATGATTAATCAATCCAATAAAACATTTGAATTCTCAATAGCATTTAAGGCCGTCGTTTCGCAATCTCATAATATCTCTTGTATTCCCTTTATAACAATGGTGAGACATCAATGCCTCCAATAGATAATCAATGAAATCAATACATAACAATGGATCAATGGAAGGGAATAACACTTTGAAACCTTTAAAACACAATACATATAATATCATGTGAGCAAAAAGGATGAAATTCCACTTACAAACCAATAGAACACCTCCAACTATACTCTTGGTACACCACCTACAACAAAATTCCATAAATAATACCAATATCAAGACTAAATCCAAGAGTCCATGCTAAATAATCCATAGAACCATCAAAACATCAAATCCAAAATAACCCTTAACTCGAAACCTCATTAGAATCGCACCAAAAACTTACCTAAGCTTCCTTATACCACGGAGAACGATGATCTCAAGTCGGAAATCCAAATAACTCCAAGAATCAAAGGTAGGAAGCTAAAGAAATGGATGAAAACCCTTGCCAATGGAGGGAAAATCGGTAAAGAAGAGAAGGAATAGGATAAGGTATGGCCAACAACTCCCAAAAAGTGACTTAAAAACTCGCCCATACTTACACCGCGGGTGCGCCAACACAAGCACCGCGGGTGCGCTAAGCTCACGGCAACCAAAATAAATCCCATGCACGAACACCGCGGGTGCGGTGCTACAATTACCGCGGGTGCGGTCTCACCGCGGGTGCGGTCCTTGCACTGCCGCGGGTGCGGTGATGCCACGGCCCTCCAAAACCAAAATCATGAATAGTACACCGCGGGGGCACTCATCTAAGAGCGCGGGTGCACTCTACTCACGGCAATGAACAGTAACAAAACAACTAAAAATCGATTCGAAACGCTGAAACGAACAATCAACACCAACTAACACCTCAAATAAATAATAACCAATAATACTATAGCCCAAAACACAACTATAATCATCTAATCACATAACCCAATTAACACAATAAAGCTTAAACCGTACCGTACACCGGGCTCGGCTATTACACGTTAGGTTGCATGGCGTGCCTAGGACTATTGTTTCTGATCGCGATGTTAAATTCTTGAGTTACTTTTGGAAGACTTTATGGGCTAAACTTGGCACAAAATTGTTGTTTTCTACTACTTGTCATCCTAAAACGGATGGACAAACTGAAGTTGTCAATAAAACTTTGGGAACACTTTTGCGTACTATTCTTAAAAAGAACTTGGATTGACATTTCTATGGACTTTATTTTGGGGTCGCCAAGGACTAAGAAGGGGAGGGATTCTATTTTTGTTGTTGTGGATAAATTCTCTAATATGACACATTTTATAGCTTGTCATAAAACCGATGATGCTTCGAATATTGCGGAGTTGTTCTTTAGAGAAATTGTTAGGTTGCAGGGCATGCCTAGGACTGTTGTTTCTGGTCGCGATGTTAAATTCTTGAGTTACTTTTGGAAGACTTTATGGGCTAAACTTGGCACAAAATTGTTGTTTTCTACTACTTGTCATCCTAAAACGGATGGACAAACTGAAGTTGTCAATAAAACTTTGGGAACACTTTTGCGTGCTATTCTTAAAAATAACTTGGATTGACATTTCTATGGACTTTATTTTGGGGTTGCCTAGGACTAAGAATGGGAGGGATTCTATTTTTGTTGTTGAGGATAGATTCTCTAAGATGGCACATTTTGTAGCTTGTCATAAAACCGATGATGCTTCAAAAATTGCGGATTTGTTCTTTAGAGAAGTCGTTAAGTTGCATGGCATGCCTAGGACTATTGATTCTGGTCGCGATGTTAAATTCTTGAGTTACTTTTGGAAGACTTTATGGGCTAAACTTGGCACAAAATTGTTGTTTTCTACTACTTATCATCCTCAAACGGATGGACAAACTGAAGTTGTCAATAGAACTTTGGGAACACTTTTGCGTGCTATTCTTAAAAAGAACTTGAATTGACATTTCTATGGACTTTATTTCGGGGTTGCCTAGGACTAAGAAGGGGAGGGATTCTATTTTTGTTGTTGTGGATAGATTCTCAAAGATGACACATTTTATAGCTTGTCATAAAACCGATGATGCTTCATACAATGCGGATTTGTTCTTTAGAGAAGTCGTTAGGTTGCATGGCATGCCTAGGACTGTTGTTTCTGGTCGCGATGTTAAATTCTTGAGTTACTTTTGGAAGACTTTGTGGGCTAAACTTGGCACAAAATTGTTGTTTTCTACTATTTGTCATCCTAAAACGGATGGACAAACTGAAGTTGTCAATAAAACTTTGGGAACACTTTTGCGTGCTATTCTTAAAAAGAACTTGGATTGACATTTCTATGGACTTTATTTTGGGGTTGCCTAGGACTAAGAAGGGGAGGGATTCTATTTTTGTTGTTGTGGATAGATTCTCTAAGATGGCACATTTTATAGCTTGTCATAAAACCGATGATGCTTCAAACATTGCAGATATGTTCTTTAGAGAAGTCGTTAGGTTGCATGGAGTGCCTAGGACTATTGTTTCTGATCGCGATGTTAAATTCTTGAGTTACTTTTGGAAGACTTTATGGGCTAAACTTGGCACAAAATTGTTGTTTTCTACTACTTGTTATCCTAAAACGGATGGACAAACTGAAGTTGTCAATAAAACTTTGGGAACACTTTTGCGTGCTATTCTTAAAAAGAACTTGGATTGACATTTCTATGGACTTTATTTTGGGGTTGCCTAGGACTAAGAATGGGAGGGATTCTATTTTTGTTGTTGTGGATAGATTCTCTAAGATGGCACATTTTGTAGCTTGTCATAAAACCGATGATGCTTCAAACATTGCGGATTTGTTCTTTAGAGAAGTCGTTAAGTTGCATGGCATGCCTAGGACTATTGATTCTGGTCGCGATGTTAAATTCTTGAGTTACTTTTGGAAGACTTTATGGGCTAAACTTGGCACAAAATTGTTGTTTTCTACTACTTATCATCCTCAAACGGATGGACAAACTGAAGTTGTCAATAGAACTTTGGGAACACTTTTGCGTGCTATTCTTAAAAAGAACTTGAATTGACATTTCTATGGACTTTATTTCGGGGTTGCCTAGGACTAAGAAGGGGAGGGATTCTATTTTTGTTGTTGTGGATAGATTCTCAAAGATGACACATTTTATAGCTTGTCATAAAACCGATGATGCTTCATACAATGCGGATTTGTTCTTTAGAGAAGTCGTTAGGTTGCATGGCATGCCTAGGACTGTTGTTTTTGGTCGCGATGTTAAATTCTTGAGTTACTTTTAGAAGACTTTATGGGCTAAACTTGGCACAAAATTGTTGTTTTCTACTATTTGTCATCCTAAAACGGATGGACAAACTGAAGTTGTCAATAAAACTTTGGGAACACTTTTGCGTGCTATTCTTAAAAAGAACTTGGATTGACATTTCTATGGACTTTATTTTGGGGTTGCCTAGGACTAAGAAGGGGAGGGATTCTATTTTTGTTGTTGTGGATAGATTCTCTAAGATGGCACATTTTATAGCTTGTCATAAAACCGATGATGCTTCAAACATTGCGGATATGTTCTTTAGAGAAGTCGTTAGGTTGCATGGAGTGCCTAGGACTATTGTTTCTGTTCGCGATGTTAAATTCTTGAGTTACTTTTGGAAGACTTTATGGGCTAAACTTGGCACAAAATTGTTGTTTTCTACTACTTGTCATCCTAAAACGGATGGACAAACTGAAGTTGTCAATAGAACTTTGGGAACACTTTTGAGTCCTATTCTTAAAAAGAACTTGAATTGACATTTCTATGGACTTTATTTCGGGGTTGCCTAGGACTAAGAAGGGGAGGGATTCTATTTTTATTGTTGTGGATAGATTCTCTAAGATGACACATTTTATAGCTTGTCATAAAACCGATGATGCTTCAAACATTGCAGATTTGTTCTTTAGAGAACTCGTTAGGTTGCATGGCATGCCTAGGACTATTGTTTCTGGTCGCGATGTTAAATTCTTTAGTTACTATAGAAGACTTTATGGGCTAAACTTGGCAAAAAATTGTTGTTTTCTACTACTTGTCATCCTCAAACGGATGGACAAACTGAAGTTGTCAATAGAACTTTGGGAACACTTTTGCGTGCTATTCTTAAAAAGAACTTGGATTGACATTTCTATGGACTTTATTTTGGGGTTGCCTAGGACTAAGAAGGGGAGGGATTCTATTTTTATTGTTGTGGATAGATTCTCTAAGATGGCAGATTTTATAGCTTGTCATAAAACCGATGATGCTTCAAACATTGCGGATATGTTCTTTAGAGAAGTCGTTAGGTTGCATGGCGTGCCTAGGACTATTGTTTCTGATCGCGATGTTAAATTCTTGAGTTACTTTTGGAAGACTTTATGGGCTAAACTTGGCACAAAATTGTTGTTTTCTACTACTTGTCATCCTCAAACGGATGGACAAACTGAAGTTGTCAATAGAACATTGGGAACACCTTTGCGTGCTATTCTTAAAATGAACTTGGATGGACATTTTTATGGACTTTATTTTGGGGTTGCCTAGGACTAAGAAGGGGAGGGATTCTATTTTTATTGTTGTGGATAGATTCTCTAAGATGGCATATTTTATAGCTTGTCATAAAACCGATGATGCTTCAAACATTGTGGATATGTTCTTTAGAGAAGTCGTTAGGTTGCATGGCGTGCCTAGGACTATTGTTTCTGATCGCGATGTTAAATTCTTGAGTTACTTTTGGAAGACTTTATGGGCTAAACTTGGCACAAAATTGTTGTTTTCTACTACTTGTCATCCTAAAACGGATGGACAAACTGAAGTTGTCAATAAAACTCTGGGAACACTTTTGCGAGCTATTCTTAAAAAGAACTTGGATTGACATTTCTATGGACTTTATTTTGGGGTTCCCTAAGACGAAGAAGGGGAGGGATTCTATTTTTGTTGTTGTGGATAGATTCTCTAAGATGGCACATTTTATAGCTTGTCATAAAACCGATGATGCTTCAAACATTGCAGATTTGTTCTTTAGAGAAGTCGTTAGGTTGCATGGCATGCCTAGGACTATTGTTTCTGGTCGCGATGTTAAATTCTTTAGTTACTATGGAAAGACTTTATGGGCTAAACTTGGCAAAAAATTGTTGTTTTCTACTACTTGTCATCCTCAAACGGATGGACAAACTGAAGTTGTCAATAGAACTTTAGGAACACTTTTGCGTGCTATTCTTAAAAAGAACTTGGATTGACATTTCTATGGACTTTATTTTGGGATTGCCTAGGACTAAGAAGGGGAGGGATTCTATTTTTGTTGTTGTGGATAGATTCTCAAAGATGACACATTTTATAGCTTGTCATAAAACCGATGATGCTTCATACAATGCGGATTTGTTCTTTAGAGAAGTCGTTAGGTTGCATGGCATGCCTAGGACTGTCGTTTCTGGTCGCGATGTTAAATTCTTGAGTTACTTTTGGAAGACTTTATGGGCTAAACTTGGCACAAAATTGTTGTTTTCTACTACTTCTCATCCTCAAACGGATGGACAAATTGAAGTTGTCAATAAAACTTTGGGAACACTTTTGCGTACTATTCTTAAAAAGAACTTGGATTGACATTTCTATGGACTTTATTTTGGGGTCGCCAAGGACTAAGAAGGGGAGGGATTCTATTTTTGTTGTTGTGGATAGTTTCTCTAAGATGACACATTTTATAGCTTGTCATAAAACCGATGATGCTTCGAATATTACGGAGTTGTTCTTTAGAGAAATTGTTAGGTTGCATGGCATGCCTAGGACTGTTGTTTCTGGTCGCGATGTTAAATTCTTGAGTTACTTTTGGAAGACTTTATGGGCTAAACATGGCACAAAATTGTTGTTTTCTACTACTTGTCATCCTAAAACGGATGGACAAACTGAAGTTGTCAATAAAACTTTGGGAACACTTTTGCGTTCTATTCTTAAAAAGAACTTGGATTGACATTTCTATGGACTTTATTTTGGGGTTGCCTAGGACTAAGAAGGGCCTCGATTCTATTTTTGTTGTTGTCGATAGATTCTCTAAGATGGCACTGAAAGCGGACCGGTTACGGTGGCCGGAAACGCAACGGAAGCAAAAATTTTAATTTTTTAGAGCAAAATTTCGGCCACCCCTTATTTGTGCAATATTTACATTCAAACACCATAATACATACATAGGGTGTTCAAGTGATTTACCTATCAACCCCTTAGAGTTGATGAATGGCACCAACTAAAGTATAAATACTTTAGCTCTTCTTGGTTGAAAAATCTACAAGCTTCCACCTCCAATCCTCCAAGAATTAGGCCCACCACAAGCTATGTAATGTTAGAGTAGGTGCCCGTCGAGCCAAGTGTTGGCCGAGTGTTCACAATGAAACTCTATGTATAAGCAGTCTTTATTTTAATAATATTTGAAATTATTACTTTGGCACATCTTTATCTGTATACCCATGCTAGCTGCATAGATAAAGCCCTTGAATATACAAATAGTAGAAAGAATATGAGATGCTCATATGATGAGTATCATGAAACTCATATTTGTAATACTGTATATTCTAAACGGTTCCTAGTCGATTCAGCCGCCACTAAGAAGGATATAGGCCGCTCGAGTTAGAGACTAGTATCTGCGATGTGAGTACCATGTTTCATTGGTAGGGGACATTGTGATGTCCGAACGTGCAGATAGGTGCTCCTTGTAGAGTGCACTGAACAACCCTCCATAAAAGGACTTTCCAAGTGGTTCTCACTTATCGAGTGGAAAAGTCCTAGTTTATGGTTGTACAGAATTAGTCCTTATGACCCGGGACAACATTGAGACTCTATGTGCTAGAATTACACTTTGACTTGTTTACCGACTCTCATGGGGTCATCAGGTGGCAAGGTTGGGTGTTCTGTCGAAACACATAGGAGTCGATGCATTGTAGTCGGGGATTCACCGCTTACCTTCGGGTATGGATATCCTATGTGTTATCATGTGTATGTAGGTTGAAATCTCTGGCCAGAGTATGGTTGTAATTATGAAAGGTGTTTCATAGATTACACCATCGATGCAACTACGACATGACACATAGTATCGATTCATTGACAACTCTCGATAAACCAATGGTTGTCGAATCGATCGGGATATATGAGTTGAAGGGACCGTACTGTACGCTAACCATAATTGAATGGTTCTTGCAGGCACTATCATGTGATACCTAGGGAATCACGTAAGCGATGCTGCTAGGCGTTTAACGTGATTGGTTGGGTACTATCAGACTTGAGTTCTGACGTTCTTACTATCAAGAAGTTGATAAGTAAGAATGGAGCAATTGGGGTATGCTCGAATAAGGACATGTTTAGTCCGAATCACATGGAGATGTGAACCCACGGCTAGTTGTATCAATGAACCATTGAGGGCCACACAAGTACTAGCTTTGTAAATCCCGATGAGAAGTAAAATAGTTCAATGTGTTGAACGGCTTATAAAGGAGTTTATAAGCGTAAGGAAAATTAGAAGTATGACTTCTATGAGAGAAATGTAAATTTTGATTTATGGAAGTGTTCCTAAATTAAAATTTGGCCAAGAGAATAATGTATTTGAAAATTGTGATTTTCATAAACATTATAATGGACTAAATTAAATTAATTCAAGTGTTGAATTAATTAAACACTAGTGGGCCTTGTAGAGCCCAAATAATTAATTTAGTTCAAGTGTTGGATTAATTAAATAATATTGAGTCTTGTAGAGCTCAATTAAAATAATTATTTAAACTAGTGGGACTTGAGTAAATTCAAGTAATGTTTAAATAGTCTCAAATGTGTTTGAGATATTTAAATTTAGTCCAAAGTTTTTAATTTGATTAAAAACTATATAGTATGCATGCATGGGAGGTGAAGGGTTGGAGATTACTTTTGAATAAAATAATGGCATGGCATGCTACTTTTCACTTTTGCTTTTTGCAACACCAAGGCATGGAATTGAATTCATTCTTCCTTCCCTCCCAAGTGAGCATGGCCGAAAATTGCTCTCTCATTCTCTCCATATTTTCTTCTTCATTTTGTTCTTCAAGTTGTTGAGGAATAAACACACTTCTCTTTGAAAAATCCTCACATTTTTCTAGTGCAAATTGTGAGGGGATTTCCCTAGTTAGTGGTGGGCTTAATTTGAAGGAAAGTTTCAAGGATTTGGAGGAGGAGCTTGTAGATTCATCTTCCATTCAAGAGCTTTGTTGTTTGACAACAAAGTTGGAGCCAAACATCAATCCTTGTGATTGATAGGTAATCTTTCTTACATCCTATGTATGTTAATGTTTTTGTAAATATTGCACAAGTCCTATGGGGTGGCCGAAATTTTTATGTCAAAAATTCGATTTTTGTGCTTCCGTTGCGTTTCCGGCCACCGTAACCGGTCCGCTTTCAAGTGGTATCCGAGCTAAGGTTACGGATTTTGTGTAATATTTACGTAATATTATGTTGAGATCGATTTCTAACCGTTTGAGATTTTTGGTGCAAGAAGATCACAAGGGCCGAATTTTTGGTAGCAAAACAAACAAAAAAAAAAAAACGTTTTTCCGGGCAGCCGAGGGGCTGCCCGAAAGGGGCTGCCCGAAAATTTCGGGCAGCCGAGGGGCAGCCCAAGGGGCTGCCCGAAATGTGCAGATTTTAAAATAATAAAAAAAAATTTTTTTTGTGTTGCCGGAATCCGGCGACGGAGCTCCGGCGACGGCGATGACGGCTAGGGTTTCCAAAAGTGTTTTGGACAATCTTAGTGTCATGGGCCTTGAGATGTTGGGCCATTGGATGGACAACATTATTTGTGAAATTTAAATGGGCCTAAGTATTTTTGGTGAAAAATGGTTTTTGGGCCCTTAAGTTTAAATTTACAAGTGTTGCACATATTTTCTCATAAAATAAATAATTGAAGTGGGACTTTAATTATTTATAGTAAATGGTGATTTACAAGAAATTCGATTATAAATAAATTAATTTGAAAGTAGACAAAGGTGTTTGTATACTTTGTTAATTTAATTTATAATTGTGGCGGTTAGTGATTGGATCAAGATATATAATATTGGATCAATTAATTATAGTGATAATTAATTGATGGTGTATGATATGTGATATTATGCATGAAGGATGATCAAAAGCCCAAGCCCAATTTGCTAGGTGTATGCTAGGATATTTGTGTTGTATGATTGTAATAATTATCAATTTAAAGTGGGCTTGGTTTATGGCCCGTTCCCACCCCATGAGATGTATCCCTATGTGCCATGGATATTTATTTGTAAATATTAGAATAGGGGAAGATCAAGATTGGAAGATGGTGGCCTTGGTGATTATGAAGATCGAAGACATGTAATATTGGATGCTAATGTAATAATTTAGTTGCATTGCATCCCGTGCATTTACCCTAGGATTGGACCTAGGCCCGTGTTTGGCTCACACGGGCCATTAGTTTTGGGGCGATTGATCATCCTTGTATTGTTTTCTATTTATGATATATGCATGATATGTTATAAATAATGAGTATGTGCGTTATTATTATTATAATAACAAAGTTGCATGAATCCGGCAAACATACGATCAAACATGGCGAGCTTTTAAAATAAAATTAATGATGAGACCTTTCAAAATTAAAAACCCTCATTTTGAATAAGATTCAAAATTAATATCAAGCCCGAAAAGGGGAATTATAAATTTGTTTATAATTTCCTTGTCTTCCATCGACAATGGGTGCATGATGAACGCTACCCGTACTCGGGGCTCGGCTCATATTATTGGGGGGGCCCTGGGTGCCGGAAAGCTGTGACATCCATTGACATAGTGATGTGAACTACGTGGAACTCCCATGATTTCGGCTCATATTATTGAGGGAACTCATGGCGACCGTCCATTAAGGTTCAACATCGATGGGTAAGGCTTGACACGTAAAGATGAACGACGTCATATTATTGGGTCCTAATCAAACGTGAGACAAAAGTATACGTAGAGGGTTGCATGGCGATGCAATTGGAAACTACCTTTTAGGAGTTGTGATGGCCGATATTATTCGGGATCACAATTCGCTAATTGGACCTTACGTACCTACTGAGGAAAGTGTTTCCCGTTTTCACTAGAGGGTAGTGAAAGATGTCAAAACAGTGGGAGTAAATATTTATAAAGTTAAAGTCCATACTTTATATCTTACCAAATATTTTAAAATAGTCATCAACATTTATCTGTTTTTACTTTTCAGTACAAATCAACAATGTCTTCGATGCGCAATTCGATATCTATAATACTCGACAAACACATATTAACTGGACCTAATTACCTCACTTGGCTAAGAAATTTGAAAATAGTCTTAAATTCGGAAAGGGTAACATATACACTGACTCAGTCGCCCCCTGTTGAGGCTCCGACTGACTGCACTCCTGAGGAATTGCAGGCTTACGAGGAATGGTGTGACCATGACTTGATAGCTAGGTGTTATATGCTGACTTCTATGAACGATGAGCTACAGAGGCGTTTTGAGGGTGCAAAGAATGCTGCTGACATTCATTTGCACCTCAAGGAGCTCTTTGGAGAGCAAACGCGTCCTCTTAGGCATGCAACCGTCAAGGAGCTGATCACTTTGCGCATGCGAGATGGGGCCTCGGTCCATGAGCATGGCCTAAAGGTGATCGGGCTCGTGGACAAGCTCGTTGGCATGGATTTGATCTTGCCTTCGGAGTTGACCACCGACGTGTTGCTGTTATCGCTGCCTAGCTCATTTGATCCTTTTGTGGTGAATTTCAACATGAACAAGATGGAACCGACCCTTGAGGAGTTGGTGAACATGCTTGTTACGTTTGAATCCACCATCAAGAAAGAGAAGTTGGTTCTTTATGTGGGTTCTTCATCTGGTACGAAGATTGATCCACATGGGAAGGGAAAGAAGAGTTCTTTCCAACGTCCCGAGAAGAACGTGCCCCTGTTGAGGCAATCTCCGAACCCTGTTGAGGCAGCCAGACCAGTTAAGGCTGACAAGACTAATGATGTATGTCATCACTGCAAGAAGCCTGGACATTGGAGGCGAAATTGCAAAGAATATCTTGCCCAGAAGTGTTCTGGAAACGGTATGTTCTAGATTTAAGTAAACATTTTAATTAACTCTACTTCTTGGGTATTAGATACCGGTTGTGACTCACATCTCTGTAATGGGTTACAGGTGATGGGAAGAAGTAGGAAGCTTAAGGAAGGTGTGACCTTCTTGAGGATGGGCAATGGAGCAAGAGTTGCTGCCAAGGCTATTAAGGATGTTTACTTATTATTGAACAATGACTTTAAGTTAATTTTAAGAGATGTTTTGTTTGTACCTGTTTGGTGTAAAACATTGTTTCCATTTCTATTGTGATAAAAATGGATATTCTTGTTTATTTAGCAAAGGTGTTTGCAACATTTACAAGAATGAATGTTTAATTGGTACTTGAGAACTTGAAAACGATCTCTATAACTTAAAAGTAAAAGATATTCTACTAAATGTCCATTCAAAGGCAGATACCATATGAGATATGGATGGGTAAGCCTCCCAAATATTCTTATCTTAGAATATGGGGAGCCCTGCTTATGTGAAGCAGGTAAGTGGGAGATAAATTGGATTGTTGATCAATTTTATGTTACTTCGTGGGATATCCAAGGAATTAAGTTGGATATCATTTCTATCATCCCCAAGAAACAAAAGTGTTTGTTTCTAGGAATGCAACCTTTTTGGAAAGGGATTTTCTATTGGATAGAAAAAGGCAGATGATAGAACTCGAAGAGGTTCGAGAGAAACCCACAATTATAGAACCCACACCCGATGAGCCAAGAGAGGAGATACAAGCTCCTAGCATATACGAGAAAGTCTCGAGACCACCTATGAGGTATGGTCTGCTTCTTGAAGAGGGCCATGATGAGCCTAACCATGGATGTGATCCAAGGACCTTCAAGAAAGCGTTATCTGATGCCGATTCATCCAAGTGGCTTGAAGCAATGGAATCTGAGATGAATTCCATGCATTCGAACCAAGTGTAGGATCTTGTGGATCCACCTGTGGGAACTGTTCCCACAGGGACTTGGGGAGGATGGGAAGGTGTTGACCTTCAAGGCGCGATTGGTGGCAAAAGGGTGTACTCAAAGACAAGGAGTTGACTTTGAGGAAACCTTTTCCCAATCGCAATGCTCAAGTCCATAAGGATTTTATTAGCCATAGCTGCATAGTATGACTATGAGATATGGCAGATGGATGTCAAGACAAACTTTCTTAAATGGGGATTTTAAGAAAATTATTTACATGTCTAAACCTGAAGGGTTTACATCTATCGGAAGTGAGCATATGGTATGCAAACTTCAAAGATCTATTTATGATCTAAAGCAGGCATCTAGGAGTTGGAACCTCAGATTCGACAGTACAATCAAATAGTTTGATTTACTAAGAATCATGAGAGACCCTGTGTGTATAAGAAGGTCAGTGGGAGTGTTGTGACATTCCCGGTATTTTATGTTGATGACATTCTACTCATTGGGAATGATGTAGGAATGTTGCAATCAACTAAGATATGATTAGCGAGTGAGTTCTCGATGTAGGACTTGGGTGAAGCATCTTTTGTATTGGGATACAGATCTATTGAGATAGATCGAAAAGATGGCTTGGTCTCACCCAGTTCACATACATGATACCATCGTGAAGCGGTTCTCGATGGATGCGTCCTTGAGAGGACATCTACCAATGTGTCATGGCGTGTCCCTATCCAAGTCTGTCTCCTGAGACTGATGCAGAGATAGTGACGATGACACGCATTCCGTATGCTTCGGAAATTGGTAATATCATGTATGGGATGATATCTACACGTCCTGACGTGGCGTTTGCACTATGTGTAGTGAAAGGATATCAATCGAACCCTGGTCTTCCACACCTGAAAGCTGTGAAAGACATCCTCAAGTTGTTGAGAAGGACCAATAAGTTGTTCTTGGTCTATGGGGGTAGAGAACTGAAATTGGAAGGCTATACCGACACTAGCTTCCAAAGCGATATCGATAACTCGAAGTCAACCTCTAGGTTTGTATTCGTGCCCAATGGTGCTGCTGTCTCTTGGAAGAGTTCCAAGCAAGACAATATTACGGATTCCAGCACAGAGGCCGAATACATTGCTGCATAAGATGCAGCAAGGGAGGCTGTTTGGATAAGGAATTTCGTCTAAGAGTTGGATGTCATTCCTAATGGAGTTGCTCCTGTCCCGGTGTTGTGAGACAACACGGGAGCTTTTGCTCAAGCAAAGGAGCCAAGGTCTCATCAGAAGTCCAAACACGTATTGAGAAAGTACCACATCCTCGGAGAGATTGTGGAAAGAAGAGAAGTGTCTATTGACAAAGTCGGCTCCGCAGATTATGTTGTTGATCCACTAGCTAAGCCTTTACCTAGACCATTATTCGACAAGCATCGCGAATCAATGGGTTTTATGCATATGGGTAGTTGGCTCTAGTGCAAGTGGGAGATTGTTAGAGTAGGTGCCCGTCGAGCCAAGTGTTGGCCGAGTGTTCACAATGAAACTCTATGTATAAGCAGTCTTTATTTTAATAATATTTGAAATTATTACTTTGGCACATCTTTATCTGTATACCCATGCTAGCTGCATAGATAAAGCCCTTGAATATACAAATAGTAGAAAGAATATGAGATGCTCATATGATGAGTATCATGAAACTCATATTTGTAATACTGTATATTCTAAACGGTTCCTAGTCGATTCAGCCGCCACTAAGAAGGATATAGGCCGCTCGAGTTAGAGACTAGTATCTGCGATGTGAGTACCATGTTTCATTGGTAGGGGACATTGTGATGTCCGAACGTGCAGATAGGTGCTCCTTGTAGAGTGCACTGAACAACCCTCCATAAAAGGACTTTCCAAGTGGTTCTCACTTATCGAGTGGAAAAGTCCTAGTTTATGGTTGTACAGAATTAGTCCTTATGACCCGGGACAACATTGAGACTCTATGTGCTAGAATTACACTTTGACTTGTTTACCGACTCTCATGGGGTCATCAGGTGGCAAGGTTGGGTGTTCTGTCGAAACACATAGGAGTCGATGCATTGTAGTCGGGGATTCACCGCTTACCTTCGGGTATGGATATCCTATGTGTTATCATGTGTATGTAGGTTGAAATCTCTGGCCAGAGTATGGTTGTAATTATGAAAGGTGTTTCATAGATTACACCATCGATGCAACTACGACATGACACATAGTATCGATTCATTGACAACTCTCGATAAACCAATGGTTGTCGAATCGATCGGGATATATGAGTTGAAGGGACCGTACTGTACGCTAACCATAATTGAATGGTTCTTGCAGGCACTATCATGTGATACCTAGGGAATCACGTAAGCGATGCTGCTAGGCGTTTAACGTGATTGGTTGGGTACTATCAGACTTGAGTTCTGACGTTCTTACTATCAAGAAGTTGATAAGTAAGAATGGAGCAATTGGGGTATGCTCGAATAATGACATGTTTAGTCCGAATCACATGGAGATGTGAACCCACGGCTAGTTGTATCAATGAACCATTGAGGGCCACACAAGTACTAGCTTTGTAAATCCCGATGAGAAGTAAAATAGTTCAATGTGTTGAACGGCTTATAAAGGAGTTTATAAGCGTAAGGAAAATTAGAAGTATGACTTCTATGAGAGAAATGTAAATTTTGATTTATGGAAGTGTTCCTAAATTAAAATTTGGCCAAGAGAATAATGTATTTGAAAATTGTGATTTTCATAAACATTATAATGGACTAAATTAAATTAATTCAAGTGTTGAATTAATTAAACACTAGTGGGCCTTGTAGAGCCCAAATAATTAATTTAGTTCAAGTGTTGGATTAATTAAATAATATTGAGTCTTGTAGAGCTCAATTAAAATAATTATTTAAACTAGTGGGACTTGAGTAAATTCAAGTAATGTTTAAATAGTCTCAAATGTGTTTGAGATATTTAAATTTAGTCCAAAGTTTTTAATTTGATTAAAAACTATATAGTATGCATGCATGGGAGGTGAAGGGTTGGAGATTACTTTTGAATAAAATAATGGCATGGCATGCTACTTTTCACTTTTGCTTTTTGCAACACCAAGGCATGGAATTGAATTCATTCTTCCTTCCCTCCCAAGTGAGCATGGCCGAAAATTGCTCTCTCATTCTCTCCATATTTTCTTCTTCATTTTGTTCTTCAAGTTGTTGAGGAATAAACACACTTCTCTTTGAAAAATCCTCACATTTTTCTAGTGCAAATTGTGAGGGGATTTCCCTAGTTAGTGGTGGGCTTAATTTGAAGGAAAGTTTCAAGGATTTGGAGGAGGAGCTTGTAGATTCATCTTCCATTCAAGAGCTTTGTTGTTTGACAACAAAGTTGGAGCCAAACATCAATCCTTGTGATTGATAGGTAATCTTTCTTACATCCTATGTATGTTAATGTTTTTGTAAATATTGCACAAGTCCTATGGGGTGGCCGAAATTTTTATGTCAAAAATTCGATTTTTGTGCTTCCGTTGCGTTTCCGGCCACCGTAACCGGTCCGCTTTCATGTAAACCCCTTCAAGTTTTGCACTAGAAAAACTTGAAGATTTTTCAAAGAGAAGATTTTATTCTCCAAGAAAATGAAGAACAAAAGAGAAGAAAAAATGGAGAGAAATTCCTTAGAGATTTCGGCCAAGAGGTTGTGTGTGTGTGTGGGAAGATTAGCCTTGGGTGTTACAAAAGTTGTTCCCTCAAAAGTTGCATGCCTTTTGAATATTTTAATAAAAAGTAATCAAGGCTCTTCACCTCCCAAGCATGCAATCCCTACATGTCTCACTTATATATTATATGGTTTTTAACACATTAAAAACCATAGACTAAATTTTATTATCTCAAACACATTTGAGATAAATTAAATATTACTTGATTTTACTCAAGTCCCACTAGTTAAATAATTATTTAAATTGAGCTCTACAAGACTCAATATTATTTAATTAATTCAACACTTGAATTAATTTAATTATTTAGACTCTACTAGGTCCACTAGTGTTTAATTAATTCAACACTTGAATTAATTTAATTTAGTCCACAACAATTTTTATGAAAATCACAATTTTCAACTACATTATTTACTTGGCCAAATTTTAATCTTAGGAACACTTCCATAAATTAAAATTTATATTTCTCTCATAGAAGTCATACTTCTAATTTTCTTTACGCTTATAAACACATTTATAAGCCGTTCAACACATTGAACTATTTTACTTCTCTTCGGGATTTATTAAGCAAGTACTTGTGTGGCCCTCAATGGTTCATTGATACAACTAGCCGTGGGTTCACATCTCAATGTGATTCGGACTAAACATGTCCTTATACGAGCATACCCCAATTGCTCCATTCTTACTTATCAACTCCTTGATAGTAAGAACGTCAGAACTTCAAGTCTGATAGTACCCAACCAATCACGTTAAGCGCCTAGCAGCATCGCTTACGTGATTCCCTAGGTATCACATGATAGTGCCTGCAAGAACCATTCAATTATGGTTAGCGTACAGTACGGTCCCTTCAACTCATATATCCCGACCGATTCGACAACTATTGGTCTATCGAGAGTTGTCAATGAATCGATACTATGTGTCATGTCGTGGTTGCATCGATGGTGTAATCTATGAAACCCCTTTCATAATTACCACCATACTCTGATCAGAGATTTCAACCCACACATACATGAAAAACACATAGGATATCCATACCCGTAGGTAAGCGGTGAATCCCCGGCTACAATGCATCGACTCCTATATGTTTCGCCGTAACACCCAACCTTGCCACCTGATGACCCCATAAGAGTCGGTAAACAAGTCAAAGTGAAACGCTAGCATATAGAGTCTCAATGTTGTCCCGGGTCATAAGGACTAATGGTGTACAACCATAAACTAGGACTTTTCCACTCGATAAGTGAGAACCACTTGGAAAGTCCTTTCTAGAGGGTTGTTCAGTGCACTCTACCAGGAGCACCTATCTGCATGCTCGGACATCACAATGTCCCCTACCAATGAAACATGGTACTCACATCGCAGATACTAGTCTCTAACTCGAGCGGCCTTTATCCTTCTTAGTGGCGGCTGAATCGACTAGGAACGGTTTAGAATATACAGTATTCCAAATATGAGTTTCATGATACTCATCATATGAGCATCTCATATTCTTTCTACTATTTGTATATTCAAGGACTTTATCTATGCAACAAGCATGGGTATAAAGATAAAGATGCGCCAAATTAATAAATTGAAATATTATTAAAATAAAGATCGTTTATACAAAGAGTTTCATTGTGAACAGTCGGCCAACACTTGGCTCGACGTGCACCTACTCTAACAATCTCCCACTTGCACTAGAGCCAACTACCTATATGCTTTAGACCCATTGATTCGCGATGCTTCTCGAACGATGGTCCTGGTAAAGGCTTAGTTAGTGGATCAGCAACATTATCTGCGGAGCCGACTTTGTCAATCACGACATCTCCTCTTTCCACGATCTCTCTGAGGATGTGGTACTTTCTCAATACGTGTTTGGACTTCTGATGAGACCTTGGCTCCTTCGCCTGAGCTATGGCTCCCGTGTTGTCGCACATCACCGGGATAGGAGCAACTCCATTTGGAATGACGCCCAACTCTTGGACGAAATTCCTAATCCAAACAGCCTCCTTTGCTGCAGCCGATGCAGCAATGTATTCTGCCTCAGTGGTGGAATCCGCAGTACTGTCTTGCTTGGAACTCTTCCAAGAGACAGCACCACCATTGAGCATGAATATGAATCCGGAGGTTGACTTCGAGTCATCAACATCGCTTTGGAAGCTAGAGTCGGTATAGCCTTCCAATTTCAGTTCTCCACCCCCATAGACCAAGAACAACTTATTGGTCCTTCTCAAATACTTGAGGATGTCTTTCACAGCTTTCCAGTGTGGAAGACCGGGGTTGGATTGATATCTACTCACTACACTTAGTGCAAATGCCACGTCAGGACGTGTAGATATCATCCCATACATGATACTACCAATGGCTGAAGCATACGGAATTCGTGTCATCGCCGCTATCTCTGCATCAGTCTTGGGAGACATAGACTTGGATAGGGACACGCCATGACACATTGGTAGATGTCCTCTCTTGGACTCATCCATCGAGAACCGCTTCACGATGGTATCAATGTATGTGGACTGGGTGAGACCAAGCAATCTTTTTGATCTATCTCTATAGATCTGTATTCCCAATACAAAAGATGCTTCACCCAAGTCCTGCATTGAGAACTTACTTGCTAACCATATCTTAGTTGATTGCAACATTCCTACATCATTCCCAATGAGTAGAATGTCATCAACATAAAGAACTAGGAATGTCACAGCACTCCCACTGACCTTCTTATACACACAGGGTTCCTCAGGATTCTTAGTAAAACCAAACTCTTTGATTGTACTATCGAATCTGAGGTTCCAACTCCTCGATGCCTGCTTAAGACCATAAATAGATCTTTGAAGTTTGCATACCATATGCTCACTTCCGATAGATGTGAAACCCTCAGGTTGAGACATGTAAATTTCTTCCTTAATATCCCCATTAAGGAAGGCTGTCTTAACATCCATCTGCCATATCTCATAGTCATACCATGCAGCTATGGCTAGCAATATCCTAATGGACTTGAACATCGCAACTGGAGAAAAGGTTTCCTCATAGTCAACACCTTGCCTTTGAGTATACCCTTTTGCTACCAATCGCGCCTTGAAGGTCAATACCTTCCCATCCGCCCCAAGTTTCCTCTTGTAAATCCATTTACACCCTATGGGAACAATTCCCTCAGGTGGATCCACGAGATTCCACACTTGGTTCGAATGCATGGAATTCATCTCAGATTCCATTGCTTCAAGCCACTTGGATGAATCGGCATCCGATAACGCTTCCTTGAAAGTCCTTGGATCACATCCAAGGTTAGGCTCATCATGGCCCTCTTCAAGAAGCAGACCATACCTCACAGGTGGTCTCGAGACTCTCTCGGTTCTTCTAGGAGCTTGTATCTCCTCACTTGGCTTCTCGGGTGTGGGTTCTACAACTGTGGGTGTTTCTCGAACCTCTTCGAGTTCTATCATCTCGCCTTTTCTATCTAATAGAAATTCCTTTTCCAAAAAGGTTGCGTTCCTAGAAACAAACACCTTTGTTTCTTGGGGATGATAGAAATAATATCCAATGGAATTTCTTGGGTATCCCACAAAGTAGCATAAAATGGATCGACTATCCAATTTATCTCCCACTGTCTGCTTCACATAAGCAGGACACCCCCATATTCTAAGATAAGAATACTTGGGAGGCTTACCCATCCATATCTCATATGGAGTCTTGTCAACTGCCTTTGTATGGACATTGTTCAACAACAGTGCCGCTGTTTCAAGCGCATATCCCCAAAAGGATGGCGGCAACTCCGTGAACCCCATCATAGACCGAACCATGTCCATCAAAGTCCGGTTACGATGCTCCGAAACACCATTTAACTGTGGTGTAGCGGGCGGAGTCCACTGCGAGAGAATCCCATTCTCTCTAAGATACTCTTGGAACTCGGCACTCAAGTACTCACCACCTCGATCCGATCGAAGTGTCTTGATGCTTCGTCCCAATTGCTTCTCTACTTCACTTCTGAATTCTTTGAACCTTTCAAAGGCTTCAGACTTGTATTTCATCAAATACACATACCCATACCTCGAATGGTCATCGGTAAAGGTGATGAAGTAGGCATGTCCATGCTTAGTGGTGATGCTAAGCGGACCGCACACATCGGTATGGATCAAATCCAATAACCCTTTGGCTCGCTCCGCATGGCCCTTAAAGGGAATTTTGGTCATCTTTCCTTTTAGACAGGATTCACAAGTCGTGAGAGCATTAATATCGGACATATCAAACATGCCAACTCCCACTAACTTGTTCATCCTTCTTAGGGATATATGACCTAATCGAGCATGCCATAATTGTGCCGAATTAAGAGTATCTTGTTTGCGCTTATTTGTCGTTGTTATCGTTTGGACATTGTTAAGTGGAATATCTTTTAATTTTAAGGTGTAGAGATTGTTTTCAAGTTCACCGGTACCAACTAAACATTCATTCTTGTAAATATTGCAAACACCTTTGCCAAATAAACAAGAATATCCATCAATATCAAGCATAGGAATGGAAATAATGTTTTTAATCAAGTCTGGTACGAACAAAACATCTCTTAATACAAACTTAAAATCATTGTTCAAAATTAAACAAATATCTCCTACGGCTTTGGCAGCAACTCTTGCTCCATTGCCCATCCTTAAGAAGGTCTCACCCTCTCGGAGCCTCCTACTTCTTCCCATCGCCTGCAAGTCATTACAGAGATGTGAGCCACAGCCGGTATCCAATACCCAAGAAGTAGAGTTAATCGAGATATTTACTTCAATAAAGAACATACCTTTGCCAGAACCCTTCTGCGCAAGATATTCCCTGCAGTTACGCCTCCAATGTCCAGGCTTCTTGCAGTGGTGACAGATGTCAACAGTCTTTTCAGCCTTCACTGGCGCGGCTGCCACAACGGGACTCGGATTCTGCCTCTTCAAGGGCACACTCTTCTTGGTACGCTGGAAAGAACGCTTCTTTCCCTTCCCAGGTGGACCGGTCTTCGTGCCAGATGAAGAGCCCACATAAAGAACCTGCTTCTCCTTTTTGATTGTGGACTCAAAGGTCACAAGCATGTTCACCAACTCTTCAAGGCTGGGCTCGAGCTTGTTCATATTGAAGTTCACAACGAAAGGATCGAAAGAGCTAGGCAGCGATAGCAGCAACACATCAGTGGTCAACTCCGAAGGCAACACCAAATCCATGCCTACGAGCTTGTCCACGAGCCCAATCAACTTTAGGCCATGCTCATGGACCGAAGTCCCATCTCGCATGCGTAAAGTGATGAGCTCCTTTACTGTGGCATGCCTCAAAGGCCGAGTCTGCTCTCCGAAGAGCTCCTTGAGGTGCATATGAATGTCAGCAGCATTCTTTGCATCCTCGAATCGCCTTTGCAGCTCATCGTTCATTGAAGCCTGCATATAACACTTCGCCTTCAAGTCATGGTCACACCATTCCTTGTAGGTCTGCAAATCCTCAGGAGTGCAGCCTATAGGAGCCTCAGCAGGGGGCGCCTCAGTCAGTGTATACGCGATCTTCTCCGAGTTTAGGACAATCTTTAAATTTCTTAGCCAAGTGATATAGTTTGGTCCGGTTAGAATGTGTTTTTCGAGAATGACGGAAAACGGGTTGCGAATTGATGACATGTCAAAGATTGTACTGAAAAGTAAAACAGATAAATGTTAATGACTATTTTAAAATATTTAATAAGATATAAAGTTTGGACTTTTACTTTATAAATTATCGCTCCCACTGTTTTGACATTTTCACTACCCTCTAGTGAAAACGGGAAACACTTTCCTCAGTAGGTACGTAAGGTCCAATTAGCGAATTGTGATCCCGAATAATATCGGCCATCACAACTCCTAAAAGGTAGTTTCCAATTGCATCGCCATGCAACCCTCTACGTATTCTTTTGTCTCACGTTTGATTAGGACCCAATAATATGACGTCGTTCATCTTTACGTGTCAAGCCTAACCCATCGATATTGAACCTTAATGGACGGTCGCCATGAGTTCCCTCAATAATATGAGCCGAAATCATGGGAGTTCCACGTAGTTCACATCACCATGTCAATGGATGTCACAGCTTTCCGGCACCCAGGGCCCCCTCAATAATATGAAGCCGAGCCCCGAGTACGGGTAGCGTTCATCATGCATCCATTGTCGATGGAAGACAAGGAAATTATAAACAAATTTATAATTCCCCTTTTCGGACTTGATATTAATTTTGAATCTTATTCAAAATGAGGGTTTTTAATTTTGAAAGGTCTCATCATTAATTTTATTTTAAAAGCTCGCCATGTTTGATCGTATGTTTGCCGGATTCATGCAACTTTGTTATTATAATAATAATAACGCACATACTCATTATTTATAACATATCATGCATATATTATAAATAGAAAACAGTACAAGGATGATCAATCGCCCCAAAACTAATGGCCCGTGTGAGCCAAACACGGGCCTAGGTCCAATCCTAGGGTAAATGCAGGGATGCAATGCAACTAAATTATTACATTAGCATCCAATATTACATGTCTTCGATCTTCATAATCACCAAGGCCACCATCTTCCAATCTTGATCTTCCCCTATTCTAATATTTACAATTAAATATCCATGGCACATAGGGATACATCTCATGGGGTGGGAACGGGCCATAAACCAAGCCCACTTTATAAATTGATAATTATTACAATCATACAACACAAATATCCTAGCATACACCTAGCAAATTGGGCTTGGGCTTTTGATCATCCTTCATGCATAATATCACATATCATACACCATCAATCAATTATCACTATAATTAATTGATCCAATATTATATATCTTGATCCAATCACTAACCGCCACAATTATAAATTAAATCAACAAAGTATACAAACACCTTTGTGTACTTTCAAATTAATTTATTTATAATCGAATTTCTTTTAAATCACAATTTATTATAAATAATTAAAGTCCTACTTCAATTATTTATTTTATGAGAAAATATGTGCAACAATTGTAAATTTAAACTTAAGGGCCCAAAACTCATTTTTCACCAAAAATAGCTTGGCCCATTTAAATTTCACAAAATTATGTTGACCATCTAATGGCCCAACAACTCAAGGCCCATGACACTAAGATTGTCCAAAACACTTTTGGAAACCCTAGCCGTCATCGCCGTCGCCGGAGCTCCGTCGCCGGATTCCGGCAACAAAAAATATTTTTTTTTTTTATTTTAAAAACTGTACATTTCGGGCAGCCCCTTGGGCTGCCCCTCGGCTGCCCGAAAAATGTTTTTTTTTTTGTTTTGTAAAATATTTTCGGCCCTTGCATATTCTATGCACAAAAATTCTCAAGCGGTTAGAAATCGATCTCAATACAATATTACGTAAATATAGCACAAAAACCGTAACCTTAGCTCGGATACCACTTGAAAGCGGACCGGTTACGGTGGCCGGAAACGCAACGGAAGCAAAAATTTTAATTTTTTAGAGCAAAATTTCGGCCACCCCTTATTTGTGCAATATTTACATTCAAACACCATAATACATACATAGGGTGTTCAAGTGATTTACCTATCAACCCCTTAGAGTTGATGAATGGCACCAACTAAAGTATAAATACTTTAGCTCTTCTTGGTTGAAAAATCTACAAGCTTCCACCTCCAATCCTCCAAGAATTAGGCCCACCACAAGCTATGTAAACCCCTTCAAGTTTTGCACTAGAAAAACTTGAAGATTTTTCAAAGAGATTTTATTCTCCAAGAAAATGAAGAACAAAAGAGAAGAAAAATGGAGAGAAATTCCTTAGAGATTTCGGCCAAGAGGTTGTGTGTGTGTGTGGGAAGATTAGCCTTGGGTGTTACAAAAGTTGTTCCTTCAAAAGTTGCATGCCTTTTGAATATTTTAATAAAAAGTAATCAAGGCTCTTCACCTCCCAAGCATGCAATCCCTACATGTCTCACTTATATATTATATGGTTTTTAACACATTAAAAACCATAGACTAAATTTTATTATCTCAAACACATTTGAGATAAATTAAATATTACTTGATTTTACTCAAGTCCCACTAGTTAAATAATTATTTAAATTGAGCTCTACAAGACTCAATATTATTTAATTAATTCAACACTTGAATTAATTTAATTATTTAGACTCTACTAGGTCCACTAGTGTTTAATTAATTCAACACTTGAATTAATTTAATTTAGTCCACAACAATGTTTATGAAAATCACAATTTTCAACTACATTATTTACTTGGCCAAATTTTAATCTTAGGAACACTTCCATAAATTAAAATTTATATTTCTCTCATAGAAGTCATACTTCTAATTTTCTTTACGCTTATAAACACATTTATAAGCCGTTCAACACATTGAACTATTTTACTTCTCTTCGGGATTTACTAAGCAAGTACTTGTGTGGCCCTCAATGGTTCATTGATACAACTAGCCGTGGGTTCACATCTCAATGTGATTCGGACTAAACATGTCCTTATACGAGCATACCCCAATTGCTCCATTCTTACTTATCAACTCCTTGATAGTAAGAACGTCAGAACTTCAAGTCTGATAGTACCCAACCAATCACGTTAAGCGCCTAGCAGCATCGCTTACGTGATTCCCTAGGTATCACATGATAGTGCCTGCAAGAACCATTCAATTATGGTTAGCGTACAGTACGGTCTCTTCAACTCATATATCCCGACCGATTCGACAACTATTGGTCTATCGAGAGTTGTCAATGAATCGATACTATGTGTCATGTCGTGGTTGCATCGATGGTGTAATCTATGAAACCCCTTTCATAATTACCACCATACTCTGATCAGAGATTTCAACCCACACATACATGAAAAACACATAGGATATCCATACCCGTAGGTAAGCGGTGAATCCCCGGCTACAATGCATCGACTCCTATATGTTTCGCCGTAACACCCAACCTTGCCACCTGATGACCCCATAAGAGTCGGTAAACAAGTCAAAGTGAAACGCTAGCATATAGAGTCTCAATGTTGTCCCGGGTCATAAGGACTAATGGTGTACAACCATAAACTAGGACTTTTCCACTCGATAAGTGAGAACCACTTGGAAAGTCCTTTCTAGAGGGTTGTTCAGTGCACTCTACCAGGAGCACCTATCTGCATGCTCGGACATCACAATGTCCCCTACCAATGAAACATGGTACTCACATCGCAGATACTAGTCTCTAACTCGAGCGGCCTTTATCCTTCTTAGTGGCGGCTGAATCGACTAGGAACGGTTTAGAATATACAGTATTCCAAATATGAGTTTCATGATACTCATCATATGAGCATCTCATATTCTTTCTACTATTTGTATATTCAAGGACTTTATCTATGCAACAAGCATGGGTATAAAGATAAAGATGCGCCAAATTAATAAATTGAAATATTATTAAAATAAAGATCGTTTATACAAAGAGTTTCATTGTGAACAGTCGGCCAACACTTGGCTCGACGTGCACCTACTCTAACAAGCACATTTTGTAGCTTGTCATAAAACCGATGATGCTTCAAACATTGCGGATTTGTTCTTTAGAGAAGTCGTTAAGTTGCATGGCATGCCTAGGACTATTGATTCTGGTCGCGATGTTAAATTCTTGAGTTACTTTTGGAAGACTTTATGGGCTAAACTTGGCACAAAATTGTTGTTTTCTACTACTTATCATCCTCAAACGGATGGACAAACTGAAGTTGTCAATAGAACTTTGGGAACACTTTTGCGTGCTATTCTTAAAAAGAACTTGAATTGACATTTCTATGGACTTTATTTCGGGGTTGCCTAGGACTAAGAAGGGGAGGGATTCTATTTTTGTTGTTGTGGATAGATTCTCAAAGATGACACATTTTATAGCTTGTCATAAAACCGATGATGCTTCATACAATGCGGATTTGTTCTTTAGAGAAGTCGTTAGGTTGCATGGCATGCCTAGGACTGTTGTTTCTGGTCGCGATGTTAAATTCTTGAGTTACTTTTGGAAGACTTTATGGGCTAAACTTGGCACAAAATTGTTGTTTTCTACTATTTGTCATCCTAAAACGGATGGACAAACAGAAGTTGTCAATAAAACTTTGGGAACACTTTTGCGTGCTATTCTTAAAAAGAACTTGGATTGACATTTCTATGGACTTTATTTTGGGGGTTGCCTAGGTGTGACACCTCCGACCTCTTTAAATAAAATACGCAGCGGAATAAAAATTTTCTTTAAAATATGGAAGGAGTTTCAAAATACATTTTCTTTAAACATTTAACAACCAAAATAAATACATGATCATTCAAAAGGTATAATAAAATACAAAACATCAGTCCTATGATCATGCCATCAAAATCATCCTTCCAACGGTGCTTGCATATGACTCCCTGTCCACAGTCAACGTCCCGGGCCTCCACTCTGATCTGCATCACATGAAATAACTGAAATGAGAATAAATCTCAGCAAGTGGAACTCTTACATAGCAATGATACATAGTATACTCTGTAAAACATGACTTTGAAATCATAAATACCATCAACTCTGAAATATGAATACTGTAGAAATAACTGTAGCAATAGCATAGCAATAGATAGCAATACGATGGTATTCTCTTTTCTATGGTTGGATTGATATCAATAGTATCTGTGACTATGGTTGCCAATATCCCATCGATATAAATCGATAACTGTGAGGGGATAAAAGCCTATGGTCGATGATCATCTAATTGCATGCAATGCTCTGACTATGATTAATCAATCCAATAAAACATTTGAACTCTGAATAACATTTAAAGCCGTCGTTTCGCAATCTCATAATATCACTTGTATTCCCTTTTTAACAATAGTGAGACATCAATGCCTCCAATAGATAATCAATGAAATCAATACATAACAATGGATCAATTGAAGGGAATAACACTTTGAAACCTTTAAAACACAATACATATAATATCATGTGAGCAAAAAGGATGAAATTCCACTTACAAACCAATAGAACACCTCCAACTATACTCTTGGTACACCACCTACAACAATAATCCATAAATAACACCAATATCAAGACTAAATCCAAGAGTCCATGCTAAATAATCCATAGAACCATCAAAACATCAAATCCAAAATAACCCTTAACTCGAAACCTCATTAGAATCGCACCAAAAACTTACCTAAGCTTCCTTATACCACGGAGAACGTTGATCTCAAGTCGGAAATCGAACTAGATCCAAGAATCAAAGGTAGGAAGCTAAAGAAATGGTGAAAACCCTTGCCAAAAGGAGAGAAAATCTCGAAAAGAAGATAAGATAAGGTATGGAATGAAGTCAACTCAATCAAAAAGGTACTAAATATCTCGCCCATACTTACACCGCGGGTGCGGTCACACAAGCACCGCGGGTGCGCTAAGCTCACGGCAACCAAAATAAATCCCATGCACGAACACCGCGGGTGCGGTGCTACAATTACCGCGGGTGCGGTCTCACCGCGGGTGCGGTCCTTGCACTGCCGCGGGTGCGGTGATGCCACGGCCCTCCAAATCCAAAATCATGAATAGTACACCGCGGGGGCACTCATCTAAGAGCGCGGGTGCACTCTACTCACGGCAATGAACAGTAACAAAACAACTAAAATCGATTCGAAACGCTGAAACGAACAATCAACACCAACTAACACCTCAAATAAATAATAACCAATAATACTATAGCCCAAAACACAACTATAACCATCTAATCACATAACCCAATTAACACAATAAAGCTTAAACCGTACCGTACACCGGGCTCGGCTATTACAATCTCCCCTCCTTAGAGGAATTTCGTCCTCGAAATTGACGTCACGGCACGAACAACTCAGGATACCTCTCTCTCATCTCAGTCTCTGGTTCCCACGTAGCCTCCTCAATCAAATGGTTCCTCCAAAGGACTTTAACGATGCCGATCTCTTTGTTCCTCAGAACTCTAACTGTGCGATACAGAATCTGAATCAGAATCTCATGGTAAGTCAGACTCGGCGTCAAGTCCAATGGCTCATGGCGAAGAACATGGGAAGGATCTGCAATATACTTCCTGAGCATCGATACGTGAAACACATTATGGACTCTGTCAAGATCGGGCGGTAGGGCTAATCTGTAGGCTCGGTCACCCACTCTGTCCAATATCTCGAATGGACCAATGAATTTAGGGCTCAACTTGCCCTTCTTGCCAAATCGCATCACACCCTTGAGAGGTGCTATCTTCAGAAAAACATGATCGCCAACCTCGAACTGCAAAGGTCTACGACGAACGTCTGCATAGCTCTTATGTCTGGACTGAGCAGTCTTCATCCTCTCTCTGATAACTGCAACAACATCGGCAGTCTGTTGGACCAACTCGGGACCCAATATCTTCCTCTCTCCAACCTCATCCCAAAACAAAGGAGATCTGCACTTCCTGCCATAAAGTGCCTCATACGGTGCCATGCCAATCGTCGCCTGGTAGCTATTGTTGTACGTGAACTCCACAAGAGGCAACTTGGAATCCCAGCTACCAGAATAGTCAATAGTACAAGCTCTGAGCATATCCTCCAGAATCTGAATGACTCTCTCTGACTGACCGTCGCTCTGAGGATGATAAGCTGTACTGAAAGCTAATCGAGAACCATAGCTCTGTGCAAACTCTTCCAGAACTCTGAGGTAAATCTAGGGTCACGATCAGACACGATCGACACAGGAACTCCATGAAGTCTAACAATCTCTGCAATGTAATCCTCGGCATACTGAGACATCGAATACGTCGTCTTGACTGGGAGAAAGTGCGCTGACTTGGTCAATCTATCAACAATAACCCAAATGGAATTGAAACCCTTCTGCGTCCTGGGTAAACCAGTCACGAAATCCATAGTGATATGCTCCCACTTCCACTGAGGAATCGGCAAAGAAAGCAATGTCCCAGCAGATCTCTGGTGCTCAATCTTTACCTGCTGACAAGTAAGGCACTGAGAAATGAACAAAGCAATATCTCTCTTCATACCTGGCCACCAGTAGAGTCGACGAAGATCCTGATACATCTTCGTACTGCCTGGATGAATCGAATAAGGTGCGGTATGAGCCTCTGTCAAGACATCTCTACGAATATCGTCGCCAGAAGGAACACAAATGCGGCCTCTGAAAGTTACCAAATCATCACCATTCAGACTAAACTCTGAATTCCCTCTAGCCTCGGCTCTAGCTCTCAACTCTGCCAACTGAACATCAGTCGACTGCTCTCTACGGATCCTGTCCGTCAATGTAGATCGAATGACCAACGCTGAAAAGCGAGCAATGGTACCTGGAATCACCAGATCAATCTCCTCTCTCTGCAAATCCATCAACAATGGTCTCTGAATCAAAGAACTCAATGAAGCACTCGACTTGCGGCTCAAAGCATCAGCCACAACGTTCGCCTTCCCTGGTTGATAACTGATCGTCACATCGTAATCCTTGACAAGCTCTAACCACCTCCTCTGTCGCATATTGAGCTCTTTCTGCGAGAACAGATACTTCAAACTCTTGTGGTCTGTGAAGATCTCACACTTTTCGCCATAAAGATAATGTCTCCAAATCTTAAGGGCGAAAACCACAGCTGCAAGCTCCAAATCGTGCGTCGGATAATTCTTCTCATAATCCTTCAACTGGCGAGACGCATAGGCAATGACCTTACCTCGCTGCATCAACACTGCACCAAGGCCTCTCTTCGACGCATCGGTATAGACCACAAAATCCTCTGAACCACTGGGCAAAGAAAGAACAGGAGATGTCGTCAATCTGTCCTTCAACTCCTGAAATGCACTCTGGCAATCGATAGACCACTCGAACTTCACAGTCTTCCTCGTCAGATTGGACAATGGCAGGGCAATCTTGGAGAAACCTGAAATGAAACGACGATAGTAACCCGCCAAACCGAGGAAACTGCGTACCTCAGAAACAGTGGTAGGAATAGGCCAACTCCGAATCGCCTCTATCTTCAACGGATCAACAGCAATGCCATCTCTCGAAACCACATGGCCTAGAAAAGAAATCTGATCCAGCCAAAACACACACTTCTTCAACTTGGCAAACAACCTCTTCTCTCGCAACAACTGAAGCACCACTCTGAGATGCTCTGCATGAAGCTCTCTGGATTTGGAATAGATCAAGATATCGTCGATGAAAACAATGACGAAGCTATCCAGATAAGGCTTGAACACACGGTTCATCAGATCCATGAAGACTGAAGGGGCATTGGTCAAACCAAAAGACATGACAAGAAACTCATAGTGACCGTACCTGGTCCGGAAAGCTGTCTTAGGGATATCAGACTCCCTAACCTTCAACTGATAGTAGCCAGACCGAAGATCAATCTTCGAGAACATAGTAGCACCATGGAGCTGATCAAACAAATCATCTATCCGAGGCAACGGATACTTGTTCTTGACAGTTACTTTGTTAAACTCCCTGTAGTCGATACACAGTCGCAGAGAACCATCCTTCTTCTTGACAAATAGAACCGGAGCTCCCCAAGGCGAAGAACTCGGACGAATAAAGCTCTTGTCTAAAAGATCCTGCAACTGAGTCTTCAACTCCTTCATCTCGGTAGGGGCCATCCGGTACGGAGCCTTAGAAATAGGAACCGTACCTGGAGCTAAATCAATCACAAACTCAACATCTCTATCCGGCGGCAAACCCGGAACATCATCCTCAAACACATCAGCAAACTCCCTCACCACATCAATATCATCTACATTCAACTTAATCAATCTATCAACATCCACAGTAGAAGCAAGAAACCCATCGCAACCTCTACACAACAATCTCTCAGCCTCAAAGCAAGAAATAAAAGGAAGGACCAGCGAAGTACCTGTGCTGGCGAGCGCTCCTCCCTGGCCATCATCTGCAAAAGTCACCTTCTTAGCAACACAATCGATAACTGCACGGTAAGTCGAAAGCCAATCCATGCCAAGAATAACATCGAAGGCAACCATAGGGATAACAATCAAATCAGCGAATACAACTCGCTCCTCAATACGAACAGGGCACGCAAAGACAATTGATGTCGGGCACAAGACATCCCCCGAAGGTAAAACAACATTAAGCTGAATGGGAAGAACAGAAGGAACTATACCCAAAGATCTCAAAAATAATTCAGACATAAAAGAATGAGTAGCACCAGTATCAATCAAAGTAGTAGCTACTCTGCCTGAAATCAAAATAGTACTAGAGATCAATGAAGAATCACGATTAATACCTTCCTTGGTCATCGCAAAGATACGACCCTGCACCTTCCCTTGGCTATCTCCCCTCGGGCAATTCCTAGCAACGTGGCCCGCCGCGCCACAACGAAAACAAGTATGAGTGCCCAATCTGCACTCTCCTCGATGATGCTTACCACACTTTGGACACAGTGGCTTCTCGGGATCAAATGGAACTGGCGGTGGTCTAGAACTCGGCTCCATCTTGCCCTTGCCCTTGAAACGATCCCTGCCCCTCTGATTCGAACCCTGGCCTCTCTGAGCAATGGCCTGGTGTCTCTCCTGCCTCTCCCTGGCGATGTCCTTCTCGTCTTGCTCGGCCAACAATGCTTTGGACACAATCTCCTTGAAAGTAACAGCCTTGGACATGTTGATATCACGACGAATCTCCGCTCTAAGGCCTCTAATGAAATGAGCGCCCTTGTCCTTGTCGTTCGAAGCAATATACGGAGCAAATAGGCAACCCTCCTCAAACTTCAGGATATACTGGCCAACATCCAAGCTCCCCTGTCGAAGTTCCAAGAACTCCGTAACCTTCCTCGCTCGAAGTGCGTCGGGGAAATACTTGTCGTAGAACAAGTCAGTGAACTCTGACCACTTCAGTGTCGCAACATCAACTCCAACTTTCGTAGCATTCCACCAAATGCGGGCAGCCTTAACCAACATGAACACTGCACAGCTAATCCTGTCTTTGTCCTCATACTGGAGATGATCGAAGATAGCTTCAAGCGCCTTGACCCACTCGACAGCAACTAGAGGATCGGTGCTACCTGCGAATTCCGGTGGATCCATTCTCTTAAAAGCAGAAAAGACGGCATCAGTGCCAACAGCCTGAGCAACTGGACCTCTCACTTGGCCTCGACCCTGTCCTGCTCCTTGCAATCGGAGCAACTGTTGAATCTGATCGCTATGCACCTTAGCCTGCTCCTTAAGCAACTTGCCGAACTCGTCGACAACTCTCGAGGAAGAACTATCCTCACCCTCTGCCGCCTTACGCTTAAGAGGCATACTCTACAATTGCTCACAAGACACCAATCAATATATATAACAATGGATAGATGCAAGAAAACATACCCGGACAGTTGAAAGTAGACGAAGTCATATGCATTGGTCCGAAGAACACCGCTCTGATACCACTAAATGTGACACCTCCGACCTCTTTAAATAAAATACGCAGCGGAATAAAAATTTTCTTTAAAATATGGAAGGAGTTTCAAAATACATTTTCTTTAAACATTTAACAACCAAAATAAATACATGATCATTCAAAAGGTATAATAAAATACAAAACATCAGTCCTATGATCATGCCATCAAAATCATCCTTCCAACGGTGCTTGCATATGACTCCCTGTCCACAGTCAACGTCCCGGGCCTCCACTCTGATCTGCATCACATGAAATAACTGAAATGAGAATAAATCTCAGCAAGTGGAACTCTTACATAGCAATGATACATAGTATACTCTGTAAAACATGACTTTGAAATCATAAATACCATCAACTCTGAAATATGAATACTGTAGAAATAACTGTAGCAATAGCATAGCAATAGATAGCAATACGATGGTATTCTCTTTTCTATGGTTGGATTGATATCAATAGTATCTGTGACTATGGTTGCCAATATCCCATCGATATAAATCGATAACTGTGAGGGGATAAAAGCCTATGGTCGATGATCATCTAATTGCATGCAATGCTCTGACTATGATTAATCAATCCAATAAAAACATTTGAACTCTGAATAACATTTAAAGCCGTCGTTTCGCAATCTCATAATATCACTTGTATTCCCTTTTTAACAATAGTGAGACATCAATGCCTCGAATAGATAATCAATGAAATCAATACATAACAATGGATCAATTGAAGGGAATAACACTTTGAAACCTTTAAAACACAATACATATAATATCATGTGAGCAAAAAGGATGAAATTCCACTTACAAACCAATAGAACACCTCCAACTATACTCTTGGTACACCACCTACAACAATAATCCATAAATAACACCAATATCAAGACTAAATCCAAGAGTCCATGCTAAATAATCCATAGAACCATCAAAACATCAAATCCAAAATAACCCTTAACTCGAAACCTCATTAGAATCGCACCAAAAACTTACCTAAGCTTCCTTATACCACGGAGAACGTTGATCTCAAGTCGGAAATCGAACTAGATCCAAGAATCAAAGGTAGGAAGCTAAAGAAATGGATGAAAACCCTTGCCAAAAGGAGAGAAAATCTCGAAAAGAAGATAAGATAAGGTATGGAATGAAGTCAACTCAATCAAAAAGGTACTAAATATCTCGCCCATACTTACACCGCGGGTGCGGTCACACAAGCACCGCGGGTGCGCTAAGCTCACGGCAACCAAAATAAATCCCATGCACGAACACCGCGGGTGCGGTGCTACAATTACCGCGGGTGCGGTCTCACCGCGGGTGCGGTCCTTGCACTGCCGCGGGTGCGGTGATGCCACGGCCCTCCAAATCCAAAATCATGAATAGTACACCGCGGGGGCACTCATCTAAGAGCGCGGGTGCACTCTACTCACGGCAATGAACAGTAACAAAACAACTAAAATCGATTCGAAACGCTGAAACGAACAATCAACACCAACTAACACCTCAAATAAATAATAACCAATAATACTATAGCCCAAAACACAACTATAACCATCTAATCACATAACCCAATTAACACAATAAAGCTTAAACCGTACCGTACACCGGGCTCGACTATTACACTAGGACTAAGAAGGGGAGGGATTCTATTTTTGTTGTTGTGGATAGATTCTCTAAGATGGCACATTTTATAGCTTGTCATAAAACCGATGATGCTTCAAACATTGCGGATATGCTCTTTAGAGAAGTCGTTAGGTTGCATGGAGTGCCTAGGACTATTGTTTCTGATCGCGATGTTAAATTCTTGAGTTACTTTTGGAAGACTTTATGGGCTAAACTTGGCACAAAATTGTTGTTTTCTTCTACTTGTCATCCTCAAACGGATGGACAAACTGAAGTTGTCAATAGAACTTTGGGAACACTTTTGAGTCCTATTCTTAAAAAGAACTTGAATTGACATTTCTATAGACTTTATTTCGGGGTTGCCTAGGACTAAGAAGGGGAGGGATTCTATTTTGTTGTTGTGGATAGATTCTCAAAGATGACATATTTTATAGCTTGTCATAAAACCGATGATGCTTCATACAATGCGGATTTGTTCTTTAGAGAAGTCGTTAGGTTGCATGGCATGCTTAGGACTATTGTTTCTGGTCGCGATGTTAAATTCTTTAGTTACTTTTGGAAGACTTTATGGGCTAAACTTGGCAAAAAATTGTTGTTTTCTACTACTTGTCATCGTCAAACGGATGGACAAACTGAAGTTGTCAATAGAACTCTGGGAACACTTTTGCGAGCTATTCTTAAAAAGAACTTGGATTGACATTTCTATGGACTTTATTTTGGGGTTCCCTAAGACGAAGAAGGGGAGGGATTCTATTTTTGTTGTTGTGGATAGATTCTCTAAGATGGCACATTTATAGCTTGCAATAGTCCTAGGCACGCATGCAACAACGACTTCTCTAAAGAACAAATCGCAATTTGAAGCATCATCGGTTTTATGACAAGCTATAAAATGTGCCCATCTTAGAGAATCTATCCACAACAAAAAAGAATCCTCCCCTTCTATCCTAGGCAACCCCAAAATAAGTCCATAGAAATGTCAATCCAAGTTCTTTTTAAGAATAGCACGCAAAAGTGTTCCCAAAGTTCTATGGACAACTTCAGTTTGTCCATCCGTTTGAGGATGACAAGTAGTAGAAAACAACAATTTTGCCAAGTTTAGCCCATAAAGTCTTCCATAGTAACTAAAGATTTAACAATCGCGACCAGAAACAATAGTCTAAGCATGCCTGCAACCTAACGACTTCTCTAAAGAACAAATCGCAATGTTTGAAGCATCATCGGTTTTATGACAAGCTATAAAATGTGTCACTCTTAAGAATCTATCCACAACAAAAAAATAGAATCCCTCCCCTTCTTAGTCCTAGGCAACCCCAAAATAAGTCCATAGAATGTCAATTCAAGTTCTTTTTAAGAATAGCACGCAAGTGTTCCCAAAGTTCTATTGACAACTTCAGTTTGTCCATCCGTTTGAGGTGACAAGTAGTAGAGAAACAACAATTTTTTGCCAAGTTTAGCCCATAAAGTCTTTCCAAGTAACTAAAGAATTTAACATCGCGCCAGAAACAATAGTCCTAGGCATCCTGCAACCTAACGACTTCTCTAAAAGAACAAATCTGCAATGTTTGAAAGCATCATCGGTTTTATGACAAGCTATAC
>NW_027330751.1:0-3968 GCF_022965805.1 Primulina eburnea
TGTAGTGACCCGTTCCAGAAATCACCTACTAGGCAAGAACTAAGCATGCAATAACCTAATTAACAATAATCAGAGATAACAGCGGAAAAGTCAACAAAATAATGGTTATACAACCCAATCGAAGTCTAGAATAACTCCAAATAAAATATCCAATACAACCATATCGAATCAAAAACAATACCGATAAACTAAACCAACCAGCTACTCAACGTCCTCCGTCCTGCTCCTCTTGAGCTGTCCAACCTGAGCCTGCCCCGTGGGAATGGGGGTGTCCAGAATAAACAAAACCGAGGACGTGAGCGATAAGAACGCCCAGTACAAAAGTATGAGTATACAGACCTATATGAAATGCACATGCTATGATATGATACCGGGGTAGTCAAGAAACAGAGTCACAAAAGGATCTCAACAATGCTCAGTCTAGAGGCGGCCAAGTGGATAGTGCCGCGCGGTCCAACCTCTGGGTCACTGCATCCACTACAAGACAGACGTGGACCTAAAATGTCCCGGACCACCGAAGCCCTCCCGACCCGTCGGCCACTGTGTACTCTCGGTGTCCATGCGTCCACAAGACAGGGCTGAGCGGGCCCCAAGATATAGCTTATCTCGAAAGAGATACAGCTCAACAGTAAAGGCTATCTCGAAGGAGGTACGGCTCAACATGAAAATGCAACGTGCAGTAATAACGTGCATAATAGCATGCATCATATACATATATCAATGCACCACATAATCATGCAACACATATAAGAATGTATACTCAAACCAGGATATCTCGGATAGTACTTTCGTACCTCTATCACAGCAAGCCTAGCCTTACGCACACCGCTAATCAGGTCTAGAACAAGCCTACGCATCAAAAGCATACTCAATCAATACTACCATGCTCGACTAGCAAAACCAGTACTCCCTAGTACTACCAAAGGTTTAGGGTTTACCTTCGTCCGTCGACAGCCCTTTGATGTCGATTGCCTCGTAACTCAGGCGCCGCTACGCTACTACTCCTGGCAGCTCTTGGCTATCGCTCGACCAACAACTAACCCTAGAAACCTTCCAAACTCTCCAAAATGAGAGAAAACTCAAGAAATTGGCAGTCAAAAATGAGAAATCCGAGCACTATTTATAGGCCATGTTCGGATCCTCCGAACAACACTTCGGAACGTCCGAACGCTACGTGTCCATTGGCTCTTGACAGCTCATGATCGGATCCTCCGATTATACACTTCGGACCGTCCGAACATGCACGTGTCCAGCTGCTCTTGACACCTCATGATCGGATCCACCGAACCCACTTCGGACCTTCCGAACTCTTCGGTGCTTCGAACCATCTTCGGTCCGTCCGATCATGACTCGGTCAAAATTACACCTTAAACCTTCTTAATCACCATTACTCCGTTAATTACCCAATTTGGAATTCGGGCTACTACATTCTTCCCCCCTTAAAAAGATTTCGTCCTCGAAATCTAGGCAAGAGAATGAAACACCATTGTAATACACTGCAAATATTCTTCATTACAACTGTATAACAATTACATCCCAGGCTGATCCTGGTTCAGCGCAAAAACCTGACCTTGGGCACGAGGTCGAAGATTCGAACTACCCACTGCCTGACCCTGTCTCCTCTGCTGAACAGTCGTCTGGGATCCAGAACCAGATCCTGCTCCACCTCGCAGCTGAGGACAATTCTTCTTGAGATGACCCATCTCTCCGCACTGAAAACAAGCTCCTGCTGCTAATCGGCATTGCTCCGATGGATGGTTCTTCCCACAATGCGCACAAGAATCCTTCTTCTCACCAAAGCGAACAACACCGCTAGACCTTGATCCAGATCCAGAAGAAGAAGAACCAGATTTCTTGAAAGACTGAGGTCGAGGGCTCAAAACACTCGGAGGTCTAGAAGAAAGAATAGCCCTACCACGCTGGAGACTGATCTCTGCTTGACGACACCGGTTCACTAACCCATCATAAGAAGTAGGATTATCACAGACAGTGACTCGATCAAAGATCTCCTGGTTAAGGCCCTGAAGGAAATGATCGTACTTGGCTTCAGAACTGCCACTGATATGAGGCGCAAAGGGTAACAACTCGAAGAATTTCTGCTGATACTCATCAACAGACATACTCCCCTGCTTAAGGTTCAGGAGCTCAATCGTCTTGGCCTGGCGAAGTGCTGGAGGAAAGTACAGCTGCATGAACGCTGCACGGAAATCGGCCCAAGTCGCTCTACCCTGGGACTGGACTATCGGCGCAGAAGTCGATCGCCACCACTTGCGAGCACGGCCCTCGAGAAGAAAACTAAGGGTCTCCATCTTCTGCTCATCGGTGCACTGGAATCCGAGATGGTTCGGAAGCACCGAGAGTTCGGAAGGTCCGAAGTGGGTTCGGTGGATCCGATCATGAGGTGTCAAGAGCAGCTGACACGTGCATGTTCGGACGGTCCGAAGTGTATAATCAGAGGATCCGATCATAGCTGTCAAGAGCCAATGGACACGTAGCGTTCAGACGTTCCGAAGTGTTGTTCGGAGGATCCGACATGGCCTATAAATAGTGCTCGGATTTCTCATTTTTGACTTGCCAATTTCTTGAGTTTTCTCTCATTTTGGAGAGTTTGGAAGGTTTCTGGGTTAGTTGTTGTCGAGCGATAGCCAAGAGCTTCCAGGAGTAGTAGCGTGCGGCGCCTGAGTTCGAGGCAATCGACATCAAAGGCTGTCGACGGACGAAGGTAAACCCTAAACCTTTGGTAGTACTAGGGGTACTGGTTTTGCTAGTCGAGCATGTAGTATTGATTGAGTATGCTTTTGATGCGTAGGCTTGTTCTGACCTGATTAGCGGTGTTGCGTAAGGCTAGGCTTGCTGTGATAGAGGTACGAAAGTACTATCCGAGTATCCTGGTTGAGTAACATTCTTATATGTGTTGCATGATTATGTGGTGCATTGATATATGTCATGATGCATGCTATTATGTCACGTTTATTACTGCACGTTGCATTTCATGTTGAGCCGTACCTCCTTCGAGATAGCCTTTACTGTTGAGCTGTATCTCTTTCGGATAAGCTATATCTTGGGGCCGCTCAGCCCTCTTGGTGGACGCATGGACACCGAGAGTACACATGGCCGAGGGTCGGGAGGGCTTCAGTGGTCCGGGACATTTTAGGTCCACGTCTGTCTTGTGTGGATGCAGTGACCCAGAGGTGTACCGCGCGGCACTTCCACTTGGCGCCTCTAGACTGAGCATTGTTGAAGTCCTTTGTGACTCCTGTTTCTTGACTACCCCGGTATCATGATCATAGCATGTGCATTTCATTAGGTCTTGTATACTCATACTTTTGTACTGGGCGTTCTTATCGCTCACGTCCTCGGTTTTGTTTATTCTTGGACACCCCATTCCCACGGGGCAGGCCTCAGGTTGACAGCTCAAGAGGAGCGGAGGAGGACGTTGAGTAGCTGGTTGGTTTTAGTTTATCGGTATTGTTTTGATTCGATATGGTTGTATTGGATATTTTATTTGGAGTTATTCTAGACTTCGATTGGTTGTATAACCCTTATTTTGTTGACTTTTCCGCTGTTATCTCTGATTATTGTTAATTAGGTTAATTGCATGCTTAGTTCTTGCCATAGTAGTGATTCTGGAACGGGTCACTACCTTTATGGTATCAGAGCATGCATACGATTTTGGTATAGATTTCTGTTTTGGGATTTCCGTTGACCAATTTACTAGTTTCCCCATTCTATGTTGTAGCGATGGCTGACCACTTTGGTGACGGGGAGTAGTCAGGGGAGTGTGTAGGTCGATGGGGTGATCAGACGATTAGGCGTCATCGTAACCGTGAACATCGTCATCGTCGGGATGGTCCTAGGCGTTTTGATTTGCATCGTTTCATTCAGATGGGGCCTGCCTTTAGTTGGCGGTGAGACTCCCGATGATGCGGAGGATTGGTTAGAGCGCATGGAGAGTTGTTTCGTGCATT
>NW_027330752.1:0-5342 GCF_022965805.1 Primulina eburnea
CAACGAAAATAGAATCCATCCCCTTCTTAGTCCTAGGCCCCAAAATAAAGTCCATAGAAATGTCAATCCAAGTTCTTTTTAAGAATAGCACGCAAAAGTGTTCCCAAAGTCTATTGACAACTTCAGTTTGTCCATCCGTTTGAGGATGACAAGTAGTAGAAAACAACAATTTGTGCCAAGTTTAGACCATAAAGTATTCCAAAAGTAACTCAAGAATTTAACATCGCGACCAGAAACAATAGTCCTAGGCATGCCATGCAACCTAACCGACTTCTCTAAAGAACAAATCCGCAATGTTTGAAGCATCATCGGTTTTATGACAAGCTATAAAATGTGCCATCTTAGAGAATCTATCCACAACAACGAAAATAGAATCCTCCCCTTCTTAGTCCTAGGCAACCCCAAAATAAAGTCCATAGAAATGTCAATCCAAGTTCTTTTTAAGAATAGCACGCAAAAGTGTTCCCAAAGTTCTATTGACAACTTCAGTTTGTCCATCCGTTTGAGGATGAAAGTAGTAGAAAACAACAATTTTGTGCCAAGTTTAGACCATAAAGTATTCCAAAAGTAACTCAAGAATTTAACATCGCGACCAGAAACAATAGTCCTAGGCATGCCATGCAACCTACCGACTTCTCTAAAGAACTAATCCGCAATGTTTGAAGCATCATCGATTTTATGCAAGCTATAAAATGTGCCATCTTAGAGAATCTATCCACAACAACGAAAAATAGAATCCTCCCCTTCTTAGTCCTAGGCACCCCAAAATAAGTCCATAGAAATGTCAATCCAAGTTCTTTTTAAGAATAGCACGCAAAAGTGTTCCCAAAGTTCTATTGACAACTTCAGTTTGTCCATCCGTTTGAGGATGACAAGTAGTAGAAAACAACAATTTTGTGCCAAGTTTAGACCATAAAGTATTCCAAAAGTAACTCAAGAATTTAACATCGCGACCAGAAACAATAGTCCTAGGCATGCCATGCAACCTACCGACTTCTCTAAAGAACTAATCCGCAATGTTTGAAACATCATCGATTTTATGAAGCTATAAAATGTGCCATCTTAGAGAATCTATCCACAACAACGAAAATAGAATCCATCCCCTTCTTAGTCCTAGGCACCCCAAAATAAAGTCCATAGAAATGTCAATCCAAGTTCTTTTTAAGAATAGCACGCAAAAGTGTTCCCAAAGTTCTATTGACAACTTCAGTTTGTCCATACGTTTGAGGATGACAAGAAGTAGAAAACAACAATTTTGTGCCAAGTTTAGCCATAAAGTATTCCAAAAGTAACTCAAGAATTTAAAATCGCGACCAGAAACAATAGTCCTAGGCATGCCATGCAACCTAAGCCTTCTCTAAAGACAATCCGCAATGTTTGAAGCATCATGGTTTTATGACAAGCTATAAAATGTGCCATCTTATAGAATCTATCCACAACAACAAAAATAGAATCCCTCCCCTTCTTAGTCCTAGGCAACCCCAAAATAAAGTCCATTGAAATGTCAATCCAAGTTCTTTTTAAGATAGCACGCAAAAGTGTTCCCAAGTTCTATTGACAACTTCAGTTTGTCCATCCGTTTGAGGATGACAAGTAGTAGAAAACAACAATTTTGTGCCAAGTTTAGCCCATAAAGATTCCAAAATTAACTCAAGAATTTAAATCGCGACCAGAAACAATAGTCCTAGGCATCCCATGCAACCTAACGACTTCTCTAAAGAACAAATCCGCAATGTTTGAAGCATCATAGGTTTTATGACAAGCTATAAAATGTGCCATCTTAGAGAATCTATCCACAACAACAAAAATAGAATCCCTCCCTTCTTAGTCCTAGGCAACCCCAAAATAAAGTCCATAAAATGTCAATCCAAGTTCTGTTTAAGAATAGCACGCAAAAGTGTTCCCAAAGTTCTATTGACAACTTCAGTTTGTCCATCCGTTGAGGATGACAAGTAGTAGAAAACAACAATTTTGTGCCAAGTTTAGCCCATAAAGTATTCCAAAAGTAACTCAAGAATTTAACATCGCGACCAGAAACAATAGTCCTAGGCATGCCACTTCTCTAAAGAACAAATCCGCAATGTTTGAAGCATCATCGGTTTTATGACAAGCTATAAAATGTGCCATCTTAGAGAATCTATCCACAACAACAAAAATAGAATCCCTCCCTTCTTAGTCCTAGGCAACCCCAAAATAAAGTCCATAGAAATGTCAATCCAAGTTCTTTTTAAGAATAGCACGCAAAAGTGTTCCCAAAGTTCTATTGACAACTTCAGTTTGTCCATTTTGAGGATGACAAGTAGTAGAAAACAACAATTTTGTGCCAAGTTTAGCCCATAAAGTATTCCAAAAGTAACTCAAGAATTTAACATCGCGACCAGAAACAATAGTCCTAGGCATGCCATGCAACCTACGACTTCTCTAAAGAACAATCCGCAATGTTGAAGCATCAGGTTTTATGACAAGCTATAAAATGTGCCATCTTAGAGAATCTATCCACAACAACGAAAATAGAATCCCTCCCCTTCTTAGTCCTAGGCAACCCCAAAATAAAGTCCATAGAAATGTCAATCCAAGTTCTTTTTAAGAATAGCACGCAAAAGTGTTCCCAAAGTTCTATTGACAACTTCAGTTTGTCCATCCGTTTGAGGATGACAAGTAGTAGAAAACAACAATTTTGTGCCAAGTTTAGACCATAAAGTATTCCAAAAGTAACTCAAGAATTTAACATCGCGACCAGAAACAATAGTCCTAGGCATGCCATGCAACCTAACGACTTCTCTAAAGAACAATCCGCAATGTTTGAAGCATCGATTTTATGACAAGCTATAAAATGTGCCATCTTAGAGAATCTATCCACAACAACGAAAATAGAATCCCTCCCCTTCTTAGTCCTAGGCAACCCCAAAATAAAGTCCATAGAAATGTCAATCCAAGTTCTTTTTAAGAATAGCACGCAAAAGTGTTCCCAAAGTTCTATTGACAACTTCAGTTTGTCCATCCGTTTGAGGATGACAAGTAGTAGAAAACAACAATTTTGTGCCAAGTTTAGACCATAAAGTATTCCAAAAGTAACTCAAGAATTTAACATCGCGACCAGAAACAATAGTCCTAGGCATGCCATGCAACCTACCGACTTCTCTAAAGAACAATCCGCAATGTTTGAAAATCAGGTTTTATGACAAGCTATAAAATGTGCCATCTTAGAGAATCTATCCACAACAACGAAAATAGAATCCATCCCCTTCTTAGTCCTAGGCACCCCAAAATAAAGTCCATAGAAATGTCAATCCAAGTTCTTTTTAAGAATAGCACGCAAAAGTGTTCCCAAAGTTCTATTGACAACTTCAGTTTGTCCATCCGTTTGAGGATGACAAGTAGTAGAAAACAACAATTTCGTGCCAAGTTTAGACCATAAAGTATTCCAAAAGTAACTCAAGAATTTAACATCGCGACCAGAAACAATAGTCCTAGGCATGCCATGCAACCTACGACTTCTCTAAAGAACAAATCCGCAATGTTTGAAGCATCATCGGTTTTATGACAAGCTATAAAATGTGCCATCTTAGAGAATCTATCCACAACAACGAAAATAGAATCCATCCCCTTCTTAGTCCTAGGCAACCCCAAAATAAAGTCCATAGAAATGTCAATCCAAGTTCTTTTTAAGAATAGCACGCAAAAGTGTTCCCAAAGTTCTATTGACAACTTCAGTTTGTCCATCCGTTTGAGGATGACAAGTAGTAGAAAACAACAATTTTGTGCCAAGTTTAGACCATAAAGTATTCCAAAAGTAACTCAAGAATTTAACATCGCGACCAGAAACAATAGTCCTAGGCATGCCATGCAACCTACCGACTTCTCTAAAGAACAATCCGCAATGTTTGAAACATCATCGATTTTATGGCAAGCTATAAAATGTGCCATCTTAGAGAATCTATCCACAACAACGAAAATAGAATCCATCCCCTTCTTAGTCCTAGGCACCCCAAAATAAAGTCCATAGAAATGTCAATCCAAGTTCTTTTTAAGAATAGCACGCAAAAGTGTTCCCAAAGTTCTATTGACAACTTCAGTTTGTCCATCCGTTTGAGGATGACAAGTAGTAGAAAACAACAATTTTGTGCCAAGTTTAGACCATAAAGTATTCCAAAAGTAACTCAAGAATTTAACATCGCGACCAGAAACAATAGTCCTAGGCATGCCATGCAACCTAACTTCTCTAAAGAACAATCCGCAATGTTTGAAGCATCATCGGTTTTATGACAAGCTATAAAATGTGCCATCTTAGAGAATCTATCCACAACAACGAAAATAGAATCCCTCCCCTTCTTAGTCCTAGGCAACCCCAAAATAAAGTCCATAGAAATGTCAATCCAAGTTCTTTTTAAGAATAGCACGCAAAAGTGTTCCCAAAGTTCTATTGACAACTTCAGTTTGTCCATCCGTTTGAGGATGACAAGTAGTAGAAAACAACAATTTTGTGCCAAGTTTAGACCATAAAGTATTCCAAAAGTAACTCAAGAATTTAACATCGCGACCAGAAACAATAGTCCTAGGCATGCCATGCAACCTACCGACTTCTGTAAAGAACTAATCCGCAATGTTTGAAGCATCATCGATTTTATGGCAAGCTATAAAATGTGCCATCTTGAGAATCTATCCACAACAACGAAAATAGAATCCATCCCCTTCTTAGTCCTAGGCAACCCCAAAATAAAGTCCATAGAAATGTCAATCCAAGTTCTTTTTAAGAATAGCACGCAAAAGTGTTCCCAAAGTTCTATTGACAACTTCAGTTTGTCCATCCGTTTGAGGATGACAAGTAGTAGAAAACAACAATTTTGCCAAGTTTAGACCATAAAGTATTCCAAAAGTAACTCAAGAATTTAACATCGCGACCAGAAACAATAGTCCTAGGCATGCCATGCAACCTACGACTTCTCTAAAGAACAAATCCGCAATGTTTGAAGCATCATCGATTTTATGACAAGCTATAAAATGTGCCATCTTAGAGAATCTATCCACAACAACGAAAATAGAATCCCTCCCTTCTTAGTCCTAGGCAACCCCAAAATAAAGTCCATAGAAATGTCAATCCAAGTTCTTTTTAAGAATAGCACGCAAAAGTGTTCCCAAAGTTCTATTGACAACTTCAGTTTGTCCATCCGTTTGAGGATGACAAGTAGTAGAAAACAACAATTTTGTGCCAAGTTTAGACCATAAAGTATTCCAAAAGTAACTCAAGAATTTAACATCGCGACCAGAAACAATAGTCCTAGGCATGCCATGCAACCTACGACTTCTCTAAAGAACAAATCCGCAATGTTTGAAGCATCGAT